>NW_026737818.1:0-31676 GCF_949786415.1 Peromyscus eremicus
AAATTCCACCCTCCCGCTCCTGTCTTCTCTCATCACCCTTAATTCAGCGTATGTACGTTTTCTAGTCTCCTTGGGGTCAGGTACTCTCTCCAACGACTCTCTCAGCTGCTCTGGCTCCCACACAGGTCTTTCCTGTCCACTACAGTCAGCAGCGTAAGCACTGGAGAGCCGAGCTTGTGCTAAGAGCTGGAAAGCAGGCACGATCACCCGTGCCCCCGGCAGACACGAACGCCCCGCTCGCGTCCTTTCGACGTAAACAATGGCTCCCTTAGGCTTCCCACTCCCCCGGCGACCTCGCGGGACCTCGGATCTGTTTTCTGTCTGGGGCCCCATTGCACCCTCTTTCTTCCTCCTCAGTCGCTCCTACACCCAGGCCCCCGACCGACACCTTGACTAACGAACACAGCAAACAAGCCCGCAGGTGCCGCAGGTCCTTCGGCACCGTCTCCAGGGCCATCCTCGCCGACACGACAAAACACAGAGAGAGAGACCGTCACAGGAGCCACAGCCGCAGGAAGTAAACACACCATTACCCAGAATGCCGGCCACTTCCTGCACGTAACTTCCTTTTCCGGTGCAGGCCGGGGTCCCTCTCCCCCGTGGAGGAGATGGTTTCTCCCGTCGGGGACGTGGGCGGGGCAGCCGGCCGGCAGCCACCTGGGCCGCGCGCGCCCGTCACCTGGACTCGCGTGAGCGAGCGGAAGCCGGCGCGCTGGGGGTGGGCGGGCCCTTAGGGGCGGGGACTGTGGGGGGTGAGGTCCGCGCATGCGCAGGAGGCGTGGCGCGGAGCGGCTTGCGGAACTGAGCACCGTCACGCGGGCATTTTGATGTGGACGTCTGGCGGCCGGGCCCTGTCTTCCTAGGATCCCCGATGAGAACCTAGATTGTTTTGTTTTGTTATTTATTTATTGCGACAGCAAATGGTAATTCCTTAAGCTGATCTCTCGGCCTACAGGACGGTGACCTTGAACTTCTGATCTCCCTGCCTCCACTTTCGGAGGGCTGGGATTACAGGCGCGTGCCACAACGCCTGGGTATTTTACTTTTTTGAGACAAGGCTGATCTGGTACTCCCTGCCCTCATGTCTCAGCCTCCCGAATGCTCGGAGTACTTCACGCTAGGTTGTTTTAAAACGCGAGGCAGTGAGTCCTTGCCTTTCTGGGTCTGCAGACAAAACAAACCCGGCAAAGCCCCGCCCCTTCTTGTAACTGCGAGAGCCTGATAGGGTTTCATTTGCGGTCCCCAGGAATGCTAGCCCGAGCCGCGCCGACGTGGGTGGGGGGGCACGCATATTCAATTCCTTCTAAAAACCTCTCTCGTTTGCGCGTCCCGGCTGATAATTTACGCTTTGTAAAACTCTTGGCACATTTAGACATAATTCCATGAGAACATCTGTACATTAGATATCTCGCTGCTCACATACTCCCCTGCCTCAGCCGCCATTGGACAGTGTATGGCGCAAAATCCCTGGCCTTCTGAACTGGGCACCCAGACACCTAGAATCCTGAGCAGACTATGCTGAAGCAGTATGAGGGATGGTGCAGTGTGAACAGAGCCAAGGCCCCTCCTGACCCTAGGGAATTTGTAGAGGGCACCAGATACACGTGCCCTTTGAAGGGATCCCCACAGGAATTCATACAGAGAAAGGATCAGTTCTTGGAGTGCAGACAAAGTGTAGTCACTGTGTTTATCTGAATCGGAGCGCTGGGATATAAATAGTCACAGTCCCTGCTGTTCTGTCCTTCCAGCCTTTCTTCTAATTGAAACTGAACAAGACTGATTCTGGGTTGTCCCAAAATGCGTTCAAACGGGGTCTGTAACTGGGTTTTTAGATGCTTTCTAGCACTGGGAAATAGCTTTTCAGTTTGGAATACATTTTCACTGAGCTATCTCATGTAAGCCTTATATCAACTCTGAAGGATGATCATTTTATTGATGGAAAAAGCCAGACACCCTGCTGGGGAGCTGGCTCAGGACCCACCACATAAAAGCTGGGCAACTATAATCACAACACTGGGGGCCGGAGACAGGCAGATCCCAGGGGCTTCAGGGCCAGCCAGTCTCGTCAAAACAAAGGTCCAGGTTTAGTGAGAGACCCTTTTTATAGTTTTGTTGTTTTCTCCAGAGACAGGGTCTATTATGTAGCTCTGGCTGTCCTGGAACTTGGTACGTAAATCAGGCTGGCCTCAAACTCACACCTGAATACACATGTGTACACACACCTGCACACATACCAAGGCACTGTATTTGGTTAAGGTCACAAAGTAAGTCACCGAAGCATCAGTGTGAGCAACAGTACAATACAGATAAAGAACTGAATCGTGATGACAACCCAGGCATGCTCTGTTCTCTGATCCTACGAAGCCATGTTTCGGGGATTTAAAACCACCCTATCCTTATGAGCTTTTGATACCACAACATACGAAGCCAGACATAATAACAATACATGCCTGTAATCCCAGTAATTGGGAGGGGGAAGCAGGAGGATCAGGAGTTCAAGGCTAGTCTTAGCTATGAAGTGAATTTGAGTCAGGCTGGGCTTCAAAAATTCAACAAAAGGAAACAGAAAAGATGAAATTGTTATCCTGAGTGGAAAATCATAATGAAACAAAACCACAAAGACAGATCATATTTATGGATAAATATATTAGCAAATAAATACATTTCTCAACATAGTGCCTGATTCAAGCATCTTTCTGTCTGGTTCAGATATAAATACCCATGTGGGTGCCTGGGTGGGAGTCTCCTCACTGACTCTGAGGAGAGAAGGTTCCCGAGTAGGATCTGGTGTCCATTTTGTCCCCACATTCACATTCCAGGCAAGGATACTGCCTGAGGGGCTGACAATGGTCAGGATGCCCTGGGACGAAGAGCTACAGGAGGCCCCTCAGCCCTTGCCCACTTGGTACAAGCTGCCCGGGCCAACTTTGGGCTCCAATTCCATGTGCACACCTTCTGTTGGGTTGTGGGTTTGTATGGCTTAGACTGGGAAGGTGGGCCTCTGGGCCCTGCAAACCCGTGAGGTCACATGTTATTCTTCTCCAGCTTGGCTCTGAGAACCTCTCTGAGAAGAAGTCTGTCCTTGCTCAGCTGTGATCTTGTTCTCTCTGCCTTCATCTCATCTTCCTTCTGCCCAGATGTTTGGTGGGGCTTCCTTTCTGCCTGCTTTGGGATTTAGAGACTGGTGAGCCTCGAAGAGGAGTTACTCTCTGTTCCTGATCTCTACCTCAGGGGAACTGGAGTCGCTGGAGTGACAAGGAGTTTGAGAATCAAAAGATTCATCCCAGGTTTGTCCTCACCTCTGGGACCGAAGTCTACACCCTGGCTCCTGAAGCCTGCAACTGAACATCAGTTTAAGAGCAGGGAGGAAGAACCATTCTTCCCTGAGCACCAAGGCAGGCACCGTTTAGAGAGGGCGCAGAGACCTCCCTAGGGACGGGGGCTCACCTAACCTCCTTGTTCTTTTGTGAAGAAGGAAAACACAAAGCTGAAGTTGCCCCTGTACCCATCTGGGCTTGGGAAAAGAGCAGCACCTTGAGGACACCTGGACATTCACCCTAGCTTCCTGTCAAGAACTCAGCCTTTAGGGACCCACCTCACAACTGCATAGTGGCTGGACACAAGACTTTCTGCACAGTAGGTGTGTTCTGCAGACAAGACTGAGAACTGGGGGGCAAGAAACAGCACCTCCCGCCACCCACCATCACCACTCTTCTTCCAGTGGTCCTGGGAAGTGTGGCAAAAAGAGATGCTTGCTAATGCCCTCGCTTCTCCCAGGAGCAGAACCGTGTGCCGGTGGAACCCTGAGTCATCTAGAGCATACTGTGGTTGGTTGTCGCTGTCTCACATCACACAGCCTGTTCACACAGTTCCTCAAGCTCCTCCTCCTCCTCCTCCGAGCCTGCGTGAGAAGAAAGGAGAGAAAAGAGGTCACTGAGGGTCCAGCTAGTCTCCTGCTAATCCCACCTGTGGAGACTGTGGCTGGGAAGGGACCCCAGAGAGGGAGAAGCGGGAAATAGGTCTGGAAAGGTGAGGAGGGTGAAAGCTGAGAGAGGCCCTTTGGGAAACGAGAGAGAAAAACAAACCCAGAGAAATACCTACAGCAACCGCTGTCTGACCAGTACTTACTATTCATTCATTTACCCAATAAATATTCATTAAGCATACACTGTGAACTTGGCTTGCTACCATTTGCTGAGTAGAATCTCCAAAAGAATAAGCTGGGAGAGAAGGCATGCGTGCACATGGATATTATGACAGCGGAACAGAACTAGGGTCCGGAGAGATGCATCATGGGAGGAGAGAGTGCACATCTGGGCACAGCAGCGAGGAAAGCCTTTCTGACTGAAGATTCTGGAGCTGGAGTTGGAGGAATGGTAGAACTGGGTTTGTAGGGACAGGGAATTTAGTGGGGTATTCTGGGCAGCAGGAACTATATAATTAGTTTTTACCCAACATGACTAAAGCAGAGGGCAGAGGAAGGGGAGGGAGATGGGAGCTAGCTGGTGCAGGAGCCCTGAAGGCCACGTTAGGTTAGATTTTTTTCCTTCCTATGGACATAACCGAACGTTTGGTTCTAGACAGTTCTTTGCAAGGCTGGTGGCCCTGGCGGTGCCCTCTCGCCTGTCAGAGGGAGGCTCCTGCTTTGACCTTCATGCTGTACTCCATGTGGGTAGGAGCTGTCAGCAGTGGACTCGGGGAGGGGACGACAGAGGAGGCAGAGGCATGGCCAACAGTGGATGTGAGGACCGAAGAAAAGGGAGACACCGACTCCAGAGCAGAAGGTGGTCAGACTCTGGCAGCACTCAAAGCAGACAGGACAGAGTCCACAGGGAACCATCAGACACCACACGGCTGTGGACACTTCCACCCCACACACTAACTGTTTGCATGCATGCCTCCCCATGGACCTGGGTCTCCTGGAGGGCAAGCTCTGTGTCCTCAGAGGCCTGCCTAGAACCTAGCAGATAGCAAGCATGTAATCAGGAGGAAATGAAGAGATGAATGACAGTAGCCCTCAAGCCCTGCCTCCAGGATCCCAGGTCTTGCATTGCAGGACCCCTGGGGTCCTCTTTGGAGGGAGGACGGTTCTTCTAGCCATGGCTATAGGTAAAGACGTGTGCCGCTCATAGAATGCCTCTCAAAGGTGGGAGGGGGTGGGAGGTGAGAGCCTTGGGAAGGGAGGATGGTCTGGGCAAACACATCAAAGCTTTGGCTTAGAGCCGAGGATTTACCTTGGTGCCATTGGTTGAGACACAGAAATGCCATGAGTTCCCATGAAAACATGGCTGGCCTTATTAACAAGAGTGTTTGGAAGAGAAGGGCCCCCGGGGGGAGCGGGGAACCACCTATGATTCCTGTGCCTCAGATAAGGTACACGCTCCTCAGCTTTCAACAACCCCTTGGATGTTTTCATCTGCCCTGTGACCTCCAGGTGTAATCTCCCCTCCCCAGAACACCTGCTTCCCTGAAAACTCACCAGGCTGGGCTGGCAGCACCTGGCAGTGTGGATAAAGGCATGGTCTGCCCTCTGGCATGTCAGAACTCCACTCGGAATGCCCCTCTCCAGGAGAGCATGGTCCCAGAGGCTGGCGGGGGGGCAGATACAACCACACTGGCTGTGAACTCGAGTAACAGGGGCCTGGGGCTTCATGTAGCAGTCTCCTGTCCTGGCCCGGAGGCCTGAAGATCAATGGGTGAGCCTCTGGAGGCCAACGGGATGCTAGGCTGGGGCTGTAGTGGGGGAAAACCTGGCAAGCTGGGTGCACAGTCAAGTCCTGGGGCCGAGAGGTTGGCAAGGGTTCTGAGGGGCCACCCCGCCGTTTTCTTTGTGGGTGTCGGACAGGGAGGCTGGATTTCTGCAAGTTCAAAAGACTGTTGGGGTTGGAATTGGGGCTGGGGCTGGGGCTGGCAGCTTCTGGTAGGCCAGGAGCTAGCTCTGTCAGGGACCTGGGCCGTTGTGTGTTGGGGAGCATTGAAGAAGCTGCTGGGTTGGGTGTGGTGGACTTCTGGTCGGAGAAAGATGGCTCCAGCTGGAGCTGAGTCTGAGAAGCAGTAGGCCTGGACTGAGGGACCCCAGTTTCTGGGCCCGGCTTCCTGCCATGCCACTGGAACCGCTTTTTATAGTGGTGGTGGTGGCGGTGGTGGTGATAGTGGACGTGGCTGGAAACCCGAGTCTCCCCTGTGGGCACCACTGAGTCCAGGGAACGGGGTCGGGAGGTCACACTAGGCTGCTGCATTCCTTTGCCTCTGAGATCCCCTTCAGGGCTGCAGTATACCAAGGGGTCAAAGTCACTGCTCAGGGAGCTGCGGAAGGTGGAGCTGCTACCGTGGATCCCCTGCAGGCTGATGTCGGTGCAGTTGACCACTGAGTCACTGGAAGAGCCATGACAGGGCCCTGAGCTGGAGTCACTGGCTGGCCCATCTGCCAGGTAGCCGCTGCGTTCTGTACAGTAGCTTTCTCCAGACCCACTACTGTCGTGAGGCCTGGGCCGGCGTAAGGCCCCTGGGCAAGCCGTGGGGTGCTGAGGGTTGCATCGGAGGCGGCTCAGCCCCCAGCCCCGTGCATAGGGGTGCTGAGAAACTGCCAGGTGCTGCTGTTCTGCTGGTGTCCGGAGATGTGCAGCCCTGGGGAGACGCTGATGCCGGGAGCCCATGCTCGGCTCCTGGGAGGGTAGGAAGGGTCTAGGTCTTGGGGGCCGGGCCACTGAATTCCCGGAAGGGCCCAACAGGTAGGCAGAGGGGAGGTGATAGTGGGCATGGCCAGGATGCTGGCGAATGAGGTGGAGTCTCCTGCCTGGTTCCTGGTAAGATGGAGAGGCTCCCAGGGCCTGGGGAAATGAATCTCCCTCTGGGAAAAAGAACGAAGAACATGGACATTTGATCTCACAGACTTCATACAGAGAACGAACTCAGAAAGGCATAGCTGCCGGGCGGTGGTGGCGCACGCCTTTAATCCCAGCACTCGGGAGGCAGAGCCAGGCGGATCTCTGTGAGTTTGAGGCCAGCCTGGAACTACCAAGTGAGTTCCAGGAAAGGCGCAAAGCTACACAGAGAAACCCTGTCTCGAAAAACCAAAAAAAAAAAAAAAAAAAAAAAACAAAAAAAACAAAAACAAAAAAAAAAAAAAAAAAACAGAAAGGCGTAGCTACGCTTTCTGATCCTGCATAGCCTCTCAACTCAGTTTGGGGAACCAAGACCATCTAACCTAAAACCTACCCCTGCCTGGACTTACTCCTCCTCTTCATTAGGCTGTCAATCCCTGCTCCTCCCGCCTGCCATCTGGGGCTCTATCACCCAGGGCCACCATTAGCTCACACTGTCCCTTTGGATGGACTAACACAAGGTTCTTTTTCCTCAAGATATGGATTTCATGTCCATCTTTGAGAAAATTGCTATACCGATTTTTATTAGAATAGGGCCCTTATTGCCAGAACATTAGAATAATGAATTCACAAATAACCCGGATTTAGAATCGACAATGTTGTCACGGAGACACACTCTTTAAGAAAATGAAGATGGCTTCCGTATGGACAGCCCTCCCCAAGAGACAAGGTGCTCTTGAGCAGTGTGTGGTGAAGCCACCATGGTGGCAGCTGCTTGTCCTCAGCCCCACAGTAGAAACCCTTTCCCAGAGGCTAGCTAGCTATGTTCTAGATCCATCTGTGTGCGTGAGGGAAGCCCTTGGTCCACCTCCTACCTACGATGTTGAACATGCAGAGGGGGCAAGTCCGATGCTGGTGTAGCCAGGGGTCCACACAGGTGCGATGGAACTCATGGTGGCAGGAGATGACCCGGAGCTCCTGAAGCAAACAAGAGTATCCCCACCAAACGTTACAAGGATACCCCTAATGCTCCTTTCAGTCACCTCCTTGCAAAGGAACAGGAGAGTAATGGAGGAGTGAGCTTTGGTAGCTGGTGGATTTGTGTTAAGCTGCATGACTTTGGGCAAGTTTTTTTTCTCTCTCTTTTTGGTTTTACTTTTTTTTTTTTTTTTTTTTTAAAGATAGTCTCACATAGTCCTTGACCTCTTGAGCCTGCTTTTCCTATCACCCAAATGCTGGATGAGAGTCATGCACCACAATGCTTGGCTCAAGTTTCTTAACAGTTTCTGCTGTCGGTGAGGATAAGAACCCAATCTACTCCCCACCCTCCTCTGCCACGGGGCTAACACAAGATAATGGGTTTAAAGAGCCATTGTGGCCTGACACGAGGCTCCCTCTCAACAATACTGACGCTTCTTCTTAGAAGCCAACAACATGCCCAAGTTTAGGAGCAACACATAGGACCCAGATGTAGTTAGGATGCAGTCCTACCTAGACCCGTCCACGCCCGCCCCAGCTACCGCCTCCATCTCAGCCTGGCCCACCTCACCTGGCCCTCTGAGAACTCCTCCAGGCAGATGGCACACATAGGGGCCGAGCTGCAGCTACTCCCTGAGTCTGGACAGCTGGCTTGGTACCTCCTGGTGGCCAGCTGGCTGACGGCCCAGGCCGTCTGTTGCCGAAGAGGATCCTGGGAAGAGGAATGGCGTTCAGGGGAGGCAAGGGCTCTGTTTCCCTCTCCTCTGGGCCACACCTGGACTCAGTTCCATCACCCCATTAGATCACACAGCCACATGACTGCCCGTGGGGGAGTATCCCTTCAAAGCTCATGCATAGCTGTGACCTTCCAACCCACCACCTTGCTACATCCCATTATGCTTTTCTTCCTTTGATGACTGGAGAGAAACTTTAAAAATGATTACTATTCTAGTCTGTGTGCATGGGCGTCTTGTCTGCGTGTATGTCTGTGCACCATGTGCGTGCCTAGTGCTCATAGAGACCGGAGAGGGTGTTGGATCCCCTGGAACTGGAGTTACAGACAGTAACTCCCATGCTCACCCACCTCTGGTCTGTGCTATGTTGTCATTCTCTCGATGCAGACTCACCTGGACTGGTTTAGCAAAGGTTAACCCTGTCTCCCCTGCCCACCGGCTCCTCTGCACCTCCTTCCCTGTTCTCTGTAGACTCACCTGGACTGGTTTAGAAAAGGTTAACCCTGTCTCCCCTGCCCGCTGGCTCCTCTGTACCTCCTTCCCTGTTCTCTGTAGCAAGCACATGCTGCTGTCAAAAATACCACACATTTCACTTCTTTTAGTGCCTGTTTCCTCCCACTAAGAAGAGAGCTTCTTAAGAGGGAAGGATTGGGGATGGAGAGATGGCTCAGTGGTTAAGAGCACTAACTGCTCTTCCAGAGGCCCTGAGTTCAATTCCTAGCAACCACATGGTGGCTCACAACCACCTGTAATGAGTCTAGTGCCATCTTCTGGCCAGCACACAGACACATGCAGGTAGAACACTACATGAAAAATAAATATTAAAAAAAAAAAAAAGAGCGAAGGGTTTTTGTAATTTTTACTCATAGTACTGTTTCCAGCACCTGAAACTGATATATATTACTCAGTATATATGATGGATGGATGGATGGATGGATGAGAGATAGATAAGAGGAAAGGCAGCCTCAAACCATCAGAGAGCCTAGAGTTTATTTAGATGGAGACTGTTTCCTAAGGCCACCTGTCTGCCTCACCTTTTTCTTCCCACCTCCACATCTGTACCCAAGCTCTCTTGTATCAGGCAGCACCCCCCTGCCCCCACTCACCGGTCTGCTGTGGTGGGGCCGACATCGGATGCGAAGCACTGAAGCCAAGATGATAACGAAGATGGTACCCACCACAGTCAGGAGGATCCACACGTCATAATCTGGCTGGGGATGTGGGGAGAGGGGCAGAGAGGAGAAAGGGTCACACTCCAGAAAGAGCCAGGCCAAGTCCAGAGGGAACACTGGAGTAAAGAGATGGAGCTGAAAGATCCCCTGGGCCTCCCGCCTGAGGGATGGATGAAGGGTGGGACTGGAAGGACTAGGTAGTCTCTCGGCCTTGGGGCTGCAGGAGAGGGATCTCTAGATGCAGCTGTGAGACGTCTTATCTGGAGACCCATGTGTCTGCAGGCAAAGGAGAGGATCCCTGTGTAAGGTGGGAGCTATTTGCTGGAGAACGGCAGGGGTCAGAGCCCGGGCCAGGCAGGCAGGCTTCTCTACTCTATGCCATGAACCCACAGAGCTGAAAACAGCTTCAGGATTCACCAGAGCCAATCTGTTTACCCTGTAGACAAGGCTCAGAGAGTGGGAGAAATTCCCAGAGATACGTGGCTAGGGGCTGAAGCAGTTTCCAGGGGTCTGGTGGACTGAGGCCTGATGGGCTTACCCAGGCTGGGGGCTCCTTCAGCTCAATCCTCACATGGGCCTTCCGATTCTTGTACACAAACTCCATCAGCTTCTCGGCATCATTACCCCAGATCAGCACCACTGGCCAAGTCAGCCCCAGGGGCTGCCTCAACTGCAGAGAACAAAGTCCCACAAGGGCTCTTGTGACTTCTGCTGCCCCCGGGAATCCTACCTTTCTCCATCCAGACCCTTCCTGGAACACCCGCATGTCCCTAGGCACCTGCTCGGCAGCTGATCGGTCCTCGGTGATGTCGAAGAGTACCGCACTAGCTCCTCTCTCGCCAGCCATTCGGGCCTGCAGAAACACAGCGGAGGGGTGTCTGGAGCCAGGCAAGGTCACAGGCCAGCATGGGTAGCTCTCAACCCTGAACACACACACGCATGCGCCGCATCTCTCCCTAGGATGTGCGCCCTGTGCGCTCACATGTATGTGTGGAAGGAATCAGGGAGCCTGGGATCCCTGGCTGACCCAGCCCACTGCCTTCAAAGAATGGCGTTCAGTCTTTCACTCTGAAATGGAACACTCACCCAGGTTTTTCTGGGTGCCAGTAAACCAGCTTTGGTTCTAGGGTAAGATAAGCCCCTGCTCAGGGATCAAGCATGCTAGAACAAAGGGCAGGGAGTGACCGGCAGTTGGAGTGGGAGAGAGAGGACATGGGGAGAGGAGAGGAGGACCCAGCCCTGCCTAACCAGAGGTGGCTATGGAATTCCACCCATCAGGAGTGGGGCTCAGGCAAAGAGCCGAGGGCCCGGGACAACTGTTCTCACCCAAAGCCTCCATGGCAGATCCCCACCTCAGTGCCTCCCACAGGGGCGCTCTCTGCCTGCCACTCTCTAGCTTTGCCAAGCTCTTTGGTTCTAACTCAGGGCCTTAAGGAGTCCTTGTCCAGGTGCTTGATCCCTTCGTCCCCTCCCTTAGGATGGCTGGATTGAGGAGGGCCTAAGAAGGCTGCTCCCACAGGGACAGAACTGTGCGCAGGTGCACGTGTACGTTTGCCAAGGGCGCCAAGAGTACAGCGGAGCCAGTACAATCTAGCCAGCCCGCAGCAGCAGCCGCCGCCGGGCAGCAGCGCAGATAACAGCCGGAGACAGATCAAGAGGAGGGAATCTGGGGCCCGTGTGGGGGTGAGGGGAGGAAGATAAGAACGCAACAGCAACAACTAACTGACAAGGACCGGCTCTGTGAAGGTGCTGTTCCCAGCCTGGAATCGGACCGGCCAGACCAGAGGCTCATCCGTCCGTCTGCCTGCCACCTCCTGTACCATCTCCCACCCAGGGACCCTGCTGACTCTCTGGGGCCTTCCTGCAGGCAGTGAAGGAGTTAACCCTTCCGCAAGTCACCAAGGCAGGAAGAGGAGCCAGTGCTGGGACTTACTCACAGCCCCAGAGCTTTGATCTAGGCTGTCTTCCCAGGGAGCGCCTGTTTCGGCAGGTCCCCTGCCAGGCTGGCTGGGAGCAGCTGCGCCCTCTGCTCTCTGCTCCCCACTCCCCAAGCAGGGGAAGGGGCTAGCGGGGCCCCTCAGAACCAGTTGTCTGCAGGCAGGGGACAGGGGGAGGGCAGTGAGACACTTAAGTGGGGCCCCTATTTTGGTTAGGATAGCTTTCCTTTCTTCTCTCTTGCTCCAGGGAGCTGGGCCGGTCCCTCCCCGGGGGGCCTGTCTAGGTGAAGTGACTACCACCCCCAAGCCCCGAGGAAATCCACGGACTCTAACAGGGGACTGGGGAAGAAACTGAGAAATTGCAGCTTCTGCTCTTAACCACTTCCTCCGAGAAAGCCCAGCCTACTCCAAACCATCTTCAGGGCTCTCCAAATTAGAGCTTTCAAAAAGTGTTGACACCAGAGGTGCCTGTCTTTAATTTAATTTAATTCCAGCACTCGAGAGGCAGAGGCAGATAGATCTCTGAGTCCAGGGCCAGCCTGGTCTACAGAGTGAGTTCCAAGATAGTCAGGGCTATGCAGAGAAACAAACAGCTGGAGAGATGGCTCAGTGGTTAAGAGCACTGGCTACTATTTCAGAGGACCCATGTTCAATTCCCAGCGCCCACATGGCAGCTCACAACTGTCTGTAACTCCAGTTCCAGGAGATCTGACACCCTTACACTAATGCATATCAAATAAAATTAAATAAATTTAAAACAAACAAACAACAAAAGAAGTGTTGGGAAAGGAACCCAATAGGTTAATCCTACTGGTAATCTCATAGCCCAGGGATGGACTGGGTGTGGGTTGGGTACCCAGTAGTCACAGGATGAGATTCCTAGGGCCTTAGGTTTCCCATACCCAAGACTCTGGGCTCAGTGTGGCCTACAAGAGCATGGGGGCTCCCTTCTTTGCAGATTTTCTCACTTCTTCATCCCGCTCTCTTTGAAGAATTGGGGTAGGAACAGTAGAAAGCAATTACTGTGAGGTTCAAACACCCTAGCCCATTACAGCCCATAATTACAAAGTTGTAAAAGTGATCAAAGAGTCCGGAGAGTTGCCAGCAGAAGAAAATAAACAGGACTTTCTGGCAGTGGCTTCCTGTGTCCGGAGTTCTAGAGACAAAGTCAGATTTGGGGATGGACTGCAGTCCAACCCGGGGCTCTCTGAACCTCTTGCCGGCTTGGACCCAAGAGGAGGAGCTACCAAGTGTCTCTCTGAGGAGTGGAACCTGGAAGACAGAGAGGATCCCAGGCTTCAGAAAGACAGTGCAGAGTCCTCTCTGGAGGCTTCAGGGTGGGCCAGGCCTTGGGCCAGCAAGCAAAGCTGTATCAGGAGCCAATCCAGAGCATGCAGAGAGGGAGCTGGAATCCTGTCTCCTGGTCCACTAGTCAGCTGTTAAATTGTCCTTTACAGACCACAGTGGCTGTTTCTGTACATCACCTGCTCATCCATAATGCAACAGTACCCACTATGCTTGAGCTAACAAGCTAGGAAGGCCCTGACTCTCTATGCACATAAAACCAGAATGCTCGTAACAATATTCCAGAGCATAAACTGAAGGAACAGACAATAGGCACTTTTCACCTCAGAATGCCTTTTCCTCTAGTTCTGTGGTCCCCAGTCTCACACAAAACAGACAAATGTGAAGCAGCTCCCTCTGGGGGTGGGGTGAGGGGAAAGCACCTTAACCCTCCCCACCCCCAACCCCAGCCCCAGCAAGTCCAAGAAACACAGACTTGCCGGGGGTGGTGGCGCACGCCTTTAATCCCAGCACTCGGGAGGCAGAGCCAGGCAGATCTCTATGAGTTCAAGGCCAGCCTGGGCTACCAAGTGAGTCCCAGGAAAGGCGCAAAGCTACACAGAGAAACCCTGTCTCGAAAAACCAAAAAAAAAAAAACAAAAAACAAAAAACAAAAAAAAAAAAACACAGACTTAGCAGAACATTTTGTTGAAAGTCTATTTGCCCAAAGACTGCCATCTGCTGGGAGGCTTGCTAGAGGGAGGGATTTCTGCCCCTACAGGGCTGGGGTCACACTGGAAAGAGTCAGTAGGACAAGTGGTACTAGGCTGCGCTTGAGAACAATGGTAGACGGAGAGGCATTTGCTTCTTACTGAGCTCTACCCCATCCAGAGTGCCTAAGTGGGAATCCCAGCTCTGCTCCACTATTAGCTGTGAGACTTTGGGGCAACTCTTCCATGCTTCCATTTTCTTTTCTGTAAACTGGGACAATAACAGGCCCTATCTCACAGAGCTACTGTGAGAACTACATTAATTAATCCTTGTAAAGTACTTAAATTTGTGCCTGGCACATGGTGGCTTTTTTTTTTTTTTTTTTTTTTTTTTTTCCTGAGACAGGGTTTCTCTGTGCAGTTTTGGAGCCTTTCCGGGCACTTGCTCTGTAGCCCAGGCTGGCCTCGAACTCACAGAGATCCGCCTGGCTCTGCCTCCCGAGTGCTGGGATTAAAGGTATGCGCCACCACCACCCGGCACATGGTGTTATTATATCAACTATTATATATGGTTGTATACATGAGTTCATTTATTCTTTAATTTTCCCTAAGACAGTATGGAAACCAAGACTCAGAGGGCCTGAACTGGTCCATGGACAACAACTGATAAACAGTGAAGACTGGACTTCATCATCCTGGACTTCCGCTTCCAGAGCATCTACTCTTTTGGTTTTGTTTCGTCTTAAGGCAGTCTCACTATGTTGCCCAGGCTGGCCTCACACTCACCACCCCTACTCACTCAGTATTCCTGCATGCTGTGATTACAGGTATGTGCCACCACGTCCAGCTTGAGAGTGCCTTCTCTTAACTACTGGGTGGCGGCCATCTTGGTACCCAGCTGCTTGTCTACCATCCTTCCACTAGGCAAAAGGCCTCTGTACTTGTCCAGGCATGACAGGGGAATTGGAGCTGACAAGGAAGCGGACTCCAGCCCAGGTGACTCGGTAGGAAAAGTCCAGAAGAATTACGGCAAGGGTTTCAGAGAAGCGCAAGTGAGTCAAGGAGGGAAATAAAATCAAAACCAGCCTTTGTGAACTGGAATGTGTGCAAGGAGTCAGGGACCCTGGAAAGACTGTTCAGGGGTGGAACCCACACAGTGTGCAACGCTCTGGGTTCAATCCCCAGAAAAACCAAAAGAAAACAAAATAAACACCCCCCCCACCCCCCCCACCCCCCCGGTACGGAACGGTAATGTGTGTGACAACATGATGGTCACTGTAGTCACTGTTGAACGGTTACTACTGTGCTTAGCACTGGGCTATGAGTTTGCATCTGTACCGTCTCATCAAATCCTCATAACTAGGGAGGAGCAATGGCTCAGCAGTTAAGAACACTGGCAGCTCTCTCAGACGACCCAGGTTCAAGTCCTTGCACTCTCATGATGGCTCACGATGATCTGTAACTCCAGTTCCAGGGGGTCTGATGCCCTCTTCTGGCCTCTGAGGTCACCAGGCATGCATGTGGTGCACAGCCATGCATGCAGACAGAACACCCACACACATGAAATACTCCTTCCTTCCCGCCCTCTCCCTGATTCCTTCCATCTATTCATTTTTTAAGGGGGTCTCTTCAATCCTAGGCTAAACTTGAACTTGATATGTAGCCAAGGATGACCTTGAACACCTAATCCTCCTGCCTCCATTTCCTGAGTGTTGGAGTTATAAGCATGTGCCACCACACCTGACTTACCATTAATATTAAGGGGAGCCGGGCGGTGGTGGTGCACGCCTTTAATCCCAGCACTCAGGAGGCAGAGCCAGGCGGATCTCTGTGAGTTCGAGGCCAGCCTGGGCTACCAAGTGAGTCCCAGGAAAGGCGCAAAGCTACACAGAGAAACCCTGTCTCGAAAAACAAACAAAAAAAAACAAAAAAAAAAAAAATTAAGGGGAAACCAAAGCAGAAATTAACTGGGGTCAGTGATTTTCAATTTTGTTTTGTTTTGTTTTTTGAGACAAGATTTCTCTGTGTAACAGTCTTGGTTTCCTGGAACATACTCTGTAGACCAGGCTGGCCTCAAACTCACAGAGATCCACCTGCCTCTGCCTCCCAAGTACTGGGATTAAAGGTGTGTGCCCCCACTGCCTGGCTTCAATTTTTTTCTTTACCAAAGACCTTATCTTTCCCTTACACTTCCTAGGAGCCACAGTGTGTGTGTGTGTGTGTGTGTGTGTGTGTGTGTGTGTGTGTGTGTGTGTATGTGTGTGTGTTCCACTAAACTAGCCATATATATTATTCATCTTGTTATATAATTGTTATTATATAATAACACACTGAACTTAAGAGAATTCTATAAAGCCAAAGCAAAATTAAGTACTTCAGTTTAGCCTTTGAGATTTCTGAGACAACAGAAGTAGCTAGAACATCCTTATTACTAACCTTACAAACCTCTTTTGAGCAGGCAACCCTAGGCAAACACCGGTTGGCCAGGTTGGATGATGGGGCCCCCTCACTGGCATGGCTGGAGGAAGGGCAATTCCCTCAGCAACCAGAGAGAAGCCAGGTGTGGGGCTTCGTCCTGACTGTCAATTTAACTGGACTGAGAAGTACCTAGGGGATTAGCGAAGGGTATCTCTGGGTGTGTCTGTGAAGATGTTTCTGGAGAGCTTAATTAAAGGGGAAGACCTGCCCTGCCCTAATGTGGGCAGCACCATCCCAAAGACTGAGGTCACTGATGGAGTGGACCAGAGAAAAGGAGAAAGCACACTAACTAGCATACTAGCATAGCCGTGTGTGTGTGTGTGTGTGTGTGTGTGTGTGTGTGTGTGTGTGTGTGTGTGTGTTGGGTGGGTGCAGGGCTTCCTGGGTCACTGTAATATGAACTTCTCTACCTGCCATGCTCTCCTACCACCTCTGCAGCACAGGCATAGCAACACTGAAGCATTCTACTGTGGCCTGAGGCTTCTGAAAATATAAGCTAAAATGAGTCCTCCCTCTCAGAAACGGTTCTCTTAGGTATTTTGCCACAGCAACAAACAGTCGAATGCACTAGGTTTTGGGTGCAGGCAGAGGCAAGGCACTCATTTTCAACCCCACCACGCTTGCTGCTGCTGTTTTAGTCTGACCTTTCTCTGGGCGCGGTCTCATGCAGCTCATGGTCTTGAACTTGCTATGGAGCGACCGCTGGAATGACAGGTGTGCACCACCACGGCCGATTTACACGGTGATGAGGATCGAACCCAGGGGTCATGCACAGTAGGCAAACATTCTACCAACTGAGTTACCTATCCCCAGCCCTCGTCTTGTTTTGGTGACAAGATCTCAGCATGTAGCCTTGGTTAGCTTGACATTTGCAATGTAGTAGAACAGGCTGGTTTTGAACTTGTAGTGATGATCCTCCCGCTGAAGCCTCCTGAGTACCAAGATCACAGGCCTGTGCCTCGCATGCCTAGCTCAGCTGTTACTTTGTGATCACTTTAGTTCAAGCACTACTGAGATTGTGGCTCATTACTTCTCCTGATTACAGTAAACACTGGGGAAAGGCAGAGCCCTACCGAGCACCCCAAAGGGTGTTCCTTGCTACAGTGTCTGTGCACACTCTTCTAAAAGAATGTGGTCCTTGGGGCTCGAGAGATGGCTCAGTGGTGAAGAGCACTAGCTGCTCCTGCAGAACAACCCAGGATTGGACAGAGGCACCCACACAGCAGCCCACAACCATCTGTAACTTTGGCTCCAGGGAACTGGATGCCCTCCTCTGGCCTCCAAGGACACCAGCAAGCTGGTAGTGTGTGTGTGTGTGTGTGTGTGTGTGTGTGTGTGTGTGTGTGTGTGTGTGTATGTATATGTAGGCAGGCAAGACACGTAAGATAAAAATAAATCTTTTTGTTGTTTGTGACAAGGTCTCTCTCCATTGCCCTGATAATGCTAGAACTCACAGCGATCTGCCTGCCTCTGTCTCCCAAATGTTGGGACTAAAGGCAAGGGCCACAATGCCCAGCTAAAAATAAATATTAAAAAAAAAAAAAAAGTAATGTGTTCCTGCAGAGGTCAAGGAGAAAGCCTCCTGCCTGGAAGCATCCTTACAGTTGGTCACATGTGCACGGGCTGTGCAATACTGTGTTAAAAGAACTCCAGGAAACCAGGTGTGGTGTGGGCCTGTGGATGTCTTCAGCCAGTCTGGGTCGTGAGGACCTGGAGCAGGTCTGTGTCTTCCCACTGAATATTATTTTAAGTTTTTATTTGTTTTGGGTTTCTTTTTTTTTTTTTTTTGAGACAGGGTTTGGTGATATTGTGTTCCCCAAAAATATTGTGTACCCTAATAAACTTATCTGGGTCACAGAACAGAAAAGCCACTAGATACTTAGGATAGGCAGTGGTAGCACACGCCTATAACCCTAGCATTCCAGAGGCAGAAATCCATCTGTTCAAGGATACAGCCAAGCATGGTGACTCACGCCTTTAATCCCAGAAAGCGAGCCTTTAATCCCAGGGAGTGAGGCAGAAAGCAGAAAGGTATATAAGGCGTGAGGACCAAGAACTAGAAGCATTTGGCTGGTTAAGCTTTTAGGTTTTGAGCAGCACAGTTCAGCTGAGAGCCATTCGGATATGAGGACACAGAGGCTTCCAGTCTGAGGAAACAAGATCAGCTGAGAAGTTGGCCAGGTGAGGTAGCTGTGGCTTGTTCTGCTTCTCTGACCTTCCAGCATTCACCCCAATACTTGGCTCTGGGTTTGTTTTATCAATAAAGAGTCCTTAAGATTCCTGTTACAACAGGGTTTCTCTGTGTAGCCCTGGCTGTCCTGGAACTTGCTCTGTAGACCAGGCTGGCCTTGCACTCACAGAGATCCACCTGCCTCTGCCTCTGCTGGTTTGAAAGACGCATCCCACCACTGTCTGGTTTATTTCCAGTTTTTAAATGTGGCAATTAATTTACATTTTAGTGGGGGGTATTTTGTTTTGTTGTTTGAGTTTTTGTTTTGTTTTTTATTTTGAGACAGGGTCTCATATATTCCAGGCTGGCCTCACACTCACCATGTGACTGAGGTGACTTTGAATTTCTAATCATCTTGCCTTCATCCTGGAGGGCCGGGATGATAGGCACGTACCACCAAGCCTGGCTTTAGGAAATGTGAGAGAACAAACTCAGGGAAGGGCTGTGTGGTGTAGGCCAGCTGAGCCATAGCCCCAGCCCTAATTGACATACGGACCCTGGTGCAAGCCCAAGTCATCTTGCAGGCCCCAAGTTAACAAACCTCACAGGAAATGTGTACACATTGTAGGGAGAGCAATAACTTCCACTTGGCTGTTCTGTTTTCCTTTCTTCAGTCAGGCTTCTGTTACCCAGCCCTGGACGACCTCGTACTTGTACAGCCCGAGCTGACCTCGAATGCACAACAACCCTAGCTTAGCCTCCTAAGTGCTGGAACCACAGGCATGAGCCACGGTGCTTGGTGCTCAGCAGATGTTTCTGAAGTGTGAAAAAAACCTTCCAGTGACAATCCACCCTCGCTCGCTGGCTGGATTTGCTCTAGAGCCGAGGAAGGGCAAGTCCTCATGAATTTCTAAGAGATAGAGTGCGGTGAGGGGGTGGGAGGGTGGGGGTGGGAGCTCATGCTGGGATGAAACAAAAGTCCTGGGACTGGTTGGTGGGGTAACAAAAGGGTGAATTTCTGCCTCTCTCAGATGGGCTGAGAGCTAAGGGAACTTGAGGGAGCGAGGCTTAGCATTCTCACAAAACTGCCTTGTTATTATTGTATGTGTGGGGGTGTTTTGCCTGGGTGTGTGTCTGTGTCCACCTTTGTTCCTGGTACCCGGGAAGGCCAGGGAAAGCATCAGATCCCCTGGAACTGAGTTACAGATGGTTGGTGGCTGCCATGTGGGCGCGGGGAATCAAACCCAGATCTTCTGGAAGAGCAGCCAGAGTTCTCAACCACCAAGCCACCTCTCCAGCCTCAAGGGCTTATCCTTCTAAGAGACAAGGGGGCAAGAGAGCAGGGGTCCCCACAGCCCCGCGCTGGGTGCAGCGGAGGCCGTGTGGTATGAGGACGTGTGATGTGAGGCTCTACCTTACTGGCCAGGGACAGGCAGGGGCGAGGGGCCCGGCGAGGACTCTCCAGCTTGACGATGCTGATGAATCCAGGCTCCAAGTTGTCGTCGTCACTGGCGTTGCACAGGTACAGAGGGTGGGACTGCAGAGAGACAAAGACCTGCGTTAGAGGAGCTCTAGGGAGCAGGAACGAGCTTCGGACAAGAACCGAACACGTCTACATTATTCTAGGCATGTTTCCGGTTGGACTCTTTTTAAAAAATGTTTAAAAATAATGTGTGTGTGTGCGTGGGTGTGTGCGTGTGTGCGTGCGTGCATGTGCATGCGTGCGTGCGTGCGTGCGTGCGCGTGCGTGCGTGCGTGCGTGCGTGCGTGTGTGTGTGTGTGTGTGTGTGTGTGTGTGTGTGCATGTGAGTACATAGGTGCCACGGTGTGTATGTGGAGGACAGAGGACACATTGCAGGGGCTGGTTTTCTCCTTCCATCAT
The DNA here is from genome assembly GCF_949786415.1 of Peromyscus eremicus. Lineage (NCBI taxonomy): Eukaryota > Metazoa > Chordata > Mammalia > Rodentia > Cricetidae > Peromyscus > Peromyscus eremicus. The sequence continues at coordinate 20,170 of NW_026737818.1, forward strand.
GGGATCTAGGGAATCGAACTCAGGTCGCCAGGCTTGCATGGCAAGTCCTTCTGTCTGCTGAGCCATCTTGCTGGCCGAGTAGGTCTCTCAGTACTATGAAAGAGCAGGCCTTCCCTGGGCATGGCTGATGCCTGTAACTCCGGAAGCAGAGGCAGGAGGTTTGCCAGAAGTATGAGGCCAGTTATACAGTGAGTTTCAGGTCGCCGTATCTCAAAAACAGTCTTATTACTAGATAGTTTCATATTAAACTAGTAATCATTATTTGTCACTTCAGAGGTGCTGGGGGTATGGGGTGGGGTGGATTGGAAGGAGGGGTACTGCAGACAGGACCTAAATGAAGAACCTGCTGTGAAAGCTGCAGGACCCTTACACCATACTTTTCCAAACGGACCAAATACAGATGGCTTCTCTCCTGACCACAGTGTCTCCTGATCCTTCTATGTGCTCCCAAACCTCCAGGCTCTGAGAGTGCTCATGATCTCCCAAACCTCCAGGCTCAGAGTGCTCATGTGCTCCCAAACCTCCAGCCTCTGAGAGTGCTCATGTGCTCTGCCTTGTGTCCTTCTGTCCTTGAAGGCAGTGTCAGGTGCCACTGGTGGCTTTTTGGGATGGCTATTGCCCTGTAGATTCTGGCCTCTGTCTTCTAACTCATTACACCCGCCTCTGCTTCTCCCTTTGCCTGTGAGTGCCCTGTGCCCACCATGGGATCAAGCAAACTGCTGGAGGAGGCTGTCTTTGGATGAAGCTTGGCCAGGACTTAAGGACTGAACGACACAATTCCTGCCCACAGGAATGACGAAGTAGAGATGGGAGCATCTCTGCCCATTAGCTCTGGGACTATGGATGGTCCAATCCAAGACTTGACCTCTAAGTCCAACTGGTACAGAATAATGACTAAAGAGAAAATGGGCCAACTATGTGAAGGGAAATCCTAAGACCCTTCATCAGAGAAATGAGACCCTTTACTAAACAACCTATTCTTTTAAAAATGATAACATTTCATTTACTCTGTGTACACATGCGGTATGCTTGCCATGGTGTGTATGTGGCGGTCAGAGGATGACTTGTGGGGACCTGTTCTCCCCTTCCACCATGGGGACCCAGGGGATCGAACCTGAGGCTTCAGGCTTGTTGACAACCCCACTGAGCCATCCCACCAGTCCTACATTCAAGACAATTCTAAAACATACTGGAATCTAATTTTCCCAAAGTGGTAAGAAAACAAAGTTGTGTTTGCTTGTCCCTGGATAATCCTACAGGTCAGGGATTCCCATGTCTTGGCAAGGGAGTAATTTCCGACACAGGAGAGGTTGAGACTTCACTCTCCGCTGATGCGAAAGTTTGAAGTACTTTCAGAAAGAGCCACCAGAAGAACCACAAAGAATTTCAAGTTGATGATGATGATGATGATATCCACTATGGTTTACCACCACAGTAGCTTTCTGAAAGCTTTCTCAGGCTCATCTCTTACTGACTCAAACATAGCAGGTCCTCAGTCTATCTGTACTATGTTGCTTTGCATCATAGCCTTGATAATAACATCTCTGGGTGGGGAGAAGTGGCTCTATTCTTATTTCCAGAATTTAAGGGTTCCTGGCTTGGTGGTGATGGAGGCTTGGTGTGGAAAAAAGGGTACACACTCTTGTCTCCAGAAAATGAACGGCACGAGGCTGGGCTGTTTTCTCTTCAGTGAATATCCTGGCTTGAGTCTGCCTATCCAACCATCCATCCATTCCTTTCTTGTGTGTGTGTGTGTGTGTGTGTATTACACATGTTCATTTTTGTGTGTATGTGCACATGTGAGTAAAGCCAGAGGTTGAACCTGGAAGTCTCAATGCACCTTACTTTAATACATTGGGTCTCTCACTGAGCCTGGAGCTTGTCAGTTAGGCTGGACTGGCTAGCCAGCATCCTCCCAGGGACTTGCCTGTGTCTGCCTCCACAGCACTGGGACTACATGTGTGCACAACACGTCTAGCTTTTTTTTTTTTAAGGTTTATTATTTCTATTTTGTCTGTATGAGTGCTTGCCCTGAATGTGCCCAACTTGGGTACTTGTTGCCTGAGAAGGCCAGAAGAGGGCATCAGGTCCCCTGAAACTGGACTTCTAGAGAGCTGTGAGCTGCCATGTGGGTGTTGGAAACCAAACCCAGGTCCTCTGCCAGAGTGGCCAGTGAACTGAGTAGCCATCTCTTCATCCGGCGCCCAGCTTTTTAACACGGTGCTGGGGTGGAACTCCACTTTGTATGGCAAGCACTTTACTGGGCACGCCATCTCCCCAGCCCTCCAGTCATTCCTTAATTCTGCCAACCCTGCAGGCTCCCACTGCACCATGTAAGCACACTGCACTGTGGGGTCCTGATGCTAGCGGGTTCAAGAGACTACTGGAGGACACGAGAAGCAGAGCCCAACAATTCCATATGAGGAACAGAGCATTTATCTCAAGGGTGACTTGATAGCTTTATCAGGGGCTGAGTATATGTTCACCGGAAGACCAATGAAAGAGGGGAGAGGGGAGAGGTCATTCCCGGCAGAGGAAGCCACCTGTACCTGAGAACACAGGTTGAGATGGGACTGTGGGAAGATGGGTCAGGTGTGAGCAGAACAGCAGGGAGGAGGCTGAGAAGAGCAGCGGGAGCCAGAGGATGTGAGGAGGAGAGCCAGACACAGCTGTGCCAACGGAACAGAAACTCCTGGGACACAGAAATGAACCACAGAAGTCCACTGCTTCTCAGGCCAGCTCTCTAAGACCCCAAAGACACCTCCCACTGAGCAGAGGGCAGATCTGGAAAGGGAAGATTTGCAAATATTTACCCACCACTCTGTCTCTGAGCCTCACTGGAGAACTGTCATCCTGTTGGAGGGTGCCTCTGGCAAGGTGGAAGAGGAGACCCGGGAGTTGGAATCAGCAGATTGTCTGATTCTGAACCAGCATCCAAGGGTATGAGAACGGGAGGCACTTGGCCACCGCGTCTTCTGCCTTCCAGGGCTTCAGGCCTTATTTCACTGTGAGGCAGGCACTACCTCCATGTATAAGGAAGAGCTTGAAGCTCAGAGAAGCCAAGGTCACTCAAGATTAGAACTTAGCTGGTCGGATTCCAACCTCTGCAGTCATGGAGCTCAGTACGAATGCAGTCAGTCGGAGAATAGTAATGCAATTACTATTGTCTCGGCCAACAGTGATCGTGAGGAGACCAGCAGTTTGTATTCACTGTTCTAAGCGCCTAAGTCTTTTCACTTGCATATCACTATGAGGTAGAAGCTATTATTGTCCCTCCTCTGTGCTGAGGCACCAAAAGGTTAAGAGTTCCACGGCTGGTAACTGACACCAGCAGGACCAGAGGAAACCGAATAGAAGAATAGTTAAAGGAAAAAACGGGAGAGCTGGGTCTGGTGTCACATGCCTGTAATCACAACACTCAGAGGGCTGAGACTGAAGGAAAGCCACAGGTCCTGGGCCAGCTTGGGCTACAGAGCGAGTGTCAGGCCAGCCTGAGCTTCAGTGTTTACATTTGACTTTGAAAGCATGATATCCTTCCCCAACTCATAACCAAATTATTTATCTTACTAATTCTACGGAGTACTTCCCGTTGTTTGAGACAGGGATGGACTATGTAGAGAAGCAACTTCCATGCAGTAAGCTTTCTGTCCCTGCCTCCCAAGTCCTGAGATTATAAGTGTGCATCATCATGACTGGCCAATTATATATTTGTAAAGTCAAAAGACCCAAAAAACAAGTTCCTAGAATGCTGGTGACCCCCAGGATGTTGTCCTGGGTACTCTTCACACATTCTTTGAGTGACCCAACCAACCCCACAACCATGGTTCTCTACTTACAGCCTCCTCTTGAGTGCCAGATCCCTATGTCCAAATGTCTCTACACCCTTCTGTGTGAACAATCTTAAGATGCCTCGAACCCAGCCTGCTCAAGACTGACCGAATCACTGTGTAGTCTAAAACTGGGTCTCCAGTGTTCCCTGTCTTGAGGATCAGAAGCATAATCCACCTGTCACCCAGCCAGGGGCTACCCACCCAGTCTCCTCTATTGCCTTCAAACACCAACATGTAAGAAATCAACAAGTAAGCTGGGCAATGGTGGCACACGTCTTTAATCCCAGAAGTCAGGAGGCAGGGGCAGGAGGATGTCTGTGAGTTCGAGGCCAGCCTGATTTATAGCCAGAGCTACACCTTGACACCCTGTCTCAAAAAAAAGGAAAGGAAGTCCCCAAACTTGATCGGTTCTATACAAATACTTCTCCACTGTGACTCTTCTCACTGAGGCTGCTCTGAGACTCCCTCTCCTGCAGCCCCAGACAGAGAGGAACCATCTGGTCATCATTCCAGGTTCATCATAAAGTGGGAGGCTCAGCTGTCCAGTTAGCTATCTCTTCTCTCCTCTTTCTTCGCAACTCAGCCCAGCTCCTTCAACGGCCGCCATCACTGCTACCCGGAATCACTAGAAACTTCTTAACTAGGCTTGCCGTACCTCACTCGTCCCTTTGCACTGCGGCACGGTAGCTTAACCGCTAACTTGAGCATGCTCGCCTCTACGGAAAGCCCTCACCAGGCTCCTCACAGCTCTTGGGATGAAGTCTGCACTCTTCCACGCCTGGTCTGGGCTTGGGGATATGGCTCAGTGAGGAAAAGCACTTCCTGTGTGGGCCTTGATCTTGGAACCCACACAAAGGTAGGAGACAGTCGAGTCTACAAAGTTGATCATCTCACATCCACATGTGTGCTATGGCACACAAGTCCACACATACAAATCACGTGTGTGTGCATGCCTACCAGAGACACACGGACACAGATTTTAAAGGCCGAGTCTGGGCTGGGCTTGCCTCATGGCTTACTCTCTCTTGCTATCACCCCTGCCCCCGCACTCCATGTCCAAAAATAACAACCTGCTCCACTTCCCTAAACACACTTCCGGCAGTTGCCGATCTGTCCTGCGTTTCCCTAATCACAGTCTTCTCCCACTGTGGGGCATTTGTCTGCTGTCTTCCCTCCCTGTCCCTCGGGTCACCTGTCCCCACACTGTCCTGTCAGTGCCTGCTGGACACGGGGTGCTCAGGATTTGTTGGTTATCAAGGGTCTACAACCAGATGGCTGACAGATAATTCTTAAGACAGCATAGTGTACACCAAAACCCCGGCAATGGTTGCTTTGGAAAAGCCCGGAGAGACAGAAAGTGTTGAGGGAGGACTGTGGAACTGGAGGAATAAGAAGGAACAATGGCTTTCTGTCTTTCCTTTCCTGACTTTTCTCTCCTTCATCTCCTTGCCTCAGGAGCATTTGCCAAAAGCCAAGGCTGGCTAAGAGCTCCTTTCCTGGCTTGGGTGAAACGTGAACTCTCCGAGGAAGTGCAAACGTCCTGAAGGCAGGGAGAAGTGGAGTGTGGCGAGGGTCCTGCCTCCAGAACCTTAAAGGGATGAAGAGGAGTCTAGACTGTACCAAGCAGTGAGAATCTGAAGCCTGTGCCCCAGAAGGAGCATGGCCCCTGCAGAAGGACTGAACGATAGGTATGGGGAGACTGGACCTCAGTAGAAAGGGTGCACCCCCTCAGATTCCCCCCTCCCTCCTCCTCGCCTGTCTCTTCTTTCCTTTCTGACACAGGGTCTCTCATGTAGACCAGGTTAGCCTCAAACTCAGTATATAGGGAGGATGAATGAATTTCTGATCTTCCCCCTCCTCCTGAGTGCTAGGGTTACAGGCACGTGCCCCCACACTTGGCTGATCCAGGGCTGGGGTGGAACCTAGGGCTTCATGCTGCTCTGTGACTTGGCCTACTGAGTCATATCCACAGACAAGAAACACATCCAAACTTTGGTTTTTTCTTTCAGTGCTGGAGACTGGGGCCCAGGACCATGTGCATGCTAGCCAAATGCTCTTCCACTAGCTTCAGCCCCAGCGCTTCCTCCTCCTCCTCCTCCTCCTCCTCCTCCTCCTCCTCCTCCTCCTCCTCCTCCTCCTCCTCCTCCTCCAAGAGTACCTGTATCTGGCATTTATGGTGATGATCGCAGGCATCAGGGGGTTCCCTAGCTAATCTAGGTTTCATAAACCCCTGGGTTTTTGTGCTCCTTCCTTTGTGAAGGGAAGCTCCCTTGCACCAAATTTCTGCTCACCTTGAGAGATGGGGCCTTGGGAACAGATTTAACAGAAAATATGTGATATTTCTTGTACAGTCCGATCAGTAGTGTAAGAAACACACTCTCCACGTTTTTGCATGGTTTGACTTGGTTACAAGTATCAAGTATCCTCACATTAAACACGCAAACCAGTCATTCCAACCAAGACTGTTCAAGACCTAGCTAGGAAGCTTGTTCTGAGTGAACACAGAGGCAGCCTTCACCCATCCTTCCAGGCATTCCAGCCAAAAGGAGGGCTCCCGGGGAGAGAGCAGGTCTAGGACACTTGTTTCCTCAGGATGCAAGGGCTCCAGTCACAAATAGGAAAACGATGGCCCCCCACCCATTCTTTCAGTGACACCAAATGGGGACCAAGTGCTTTTAAAATTCACAGAGGGTGCGGCTGGGCAGGGCTCCCAGAAACTGGAGTTTAAGGATTGGTGGGTGTTGTGTGTTCTCAAGAGAAGCAATGGGTTGGGATGGTCCTAGAGGTATCATGAGGGAGGTCCAGATCACTCAGGTTTAGAACTGGCTTTGCACACACTTACACCTCTCGGCAAAAACGTGAAAACTGGTGTGTGTGTGTGTGTGTGTGTGTGTGTGTGTGTGTGTGTGTGTGTGTGTGTGTCTTACGTTATAGTCCTTTTGTTCTAAGAGACATGGTCTTGCTATGTTGCTTAGGATTGCCCTGAACTTCTGGGCTCCAGAAACGCTTCTGCTTTAACCTCTGGAATAGCTAGGTCTCCAGCTGTGGACTCCAGCTGTGGACTCTAGCTCCTGGCCCCTAGTTTCACGCTTTGTTTTAGAGATAGGGTCTTGCTGTGTAGCTTAGGTTGACTTAAACACTTGTCTCTCTTGCCTCAGCCTACTCAGTGCTAGGGTAACAGGCATTGATGCGGCACCCGGCTGTACTTCATATTTTTAACTCCGTGTTCTTCCTTTAATTCATTCATTCTGGTTTAATTCCCTTCCAAGACAGAGGTAAGGTTCAAATTCAAACGATCTCACTATTTACCTGTGGGACCTTGGGCAACTTACTCTCTGAGCATCATAGCCTTCATTTCAGGATGAGAACAACAATAACAAGATGATTTCTGCTCAGCCCGAAGACCAGAGATAATGACCAGCAAGCACCCAGCACAGACCAACACCTAGCAAGTGCTCATGAAATGGGAGCGGGCTTTATTACTGTACTTACAATAACAATTCTCTTCTTATTCCTGGAAGAGACAAGGCCCTTTCTGACTCCTTCCTCCCTTGGCGGTCAACAGTGCCTCTGAATGCCAGCATTCCGCCAGGCACAGTCTGGGACAGCTCATTAGCCACGGTCACTTCCCTCCTGTTCTCAGCCCTCCAAACCCCACTGAACAAGCTCTTCCAGTTTTCAATCCGCCTCCTTCCCATGTGACCTCGTTACGGCCTCACAAAGGGCATTCCAGGGCTCAAGTGAGCTCTGTACTTCACGCTGCCGCTGGTCTTAGCTCTTCGGCATCTATCGCCTCCTCTTGGGCGTGGGCTTTTGCAAGCCACTCGGCAGTATCTCCCATTTCCCAGCCCTCTCCTCCCCCCACCTCTGCCGCAATCGTCTTTCAGGTCTCCGATTCCACTCAGACCTTCACCCAGCCCTTGGCCAGGTAACTTTACTGCCAGCTGCTACGGGGTTTGCCTTTGTAATCAGGAGCACTGGCCAGACATCAAAGGTGCCCTTCTCCCCATTTCCTCTTTCCAGATTTTATAATCATCCTCACCAGTGCACCCTCCATTACTTGAACTTAGAACTACCTGGCTTTTATCTCGGGCGGGAGGACACACCAGCATCATAAAATAAAGCTCTTGTTGCTTGGGGAAAAGCAGACCCGTGTGCTGGCCTGGCTCCTGGTTTTTCGAGACAGGGTTTCTCTGTGTACCTCTGGCTGTCCTGGATCTCACTCTGTAGACCAGGCTGGCCTCAGAGATCAGCCTGCCTCTGCCTCCCGAGTGCTGGGATTACAGGCGTGGGCCACTACCATCTGGCTTACTTTATTTATTATTTTTTTGAAACAAGGTCTCACATAGCCTAGGCTGACTTCAAACTCATCTTGTAGTTGACCCTGGCCTTGGATGATCAGATGCCTCCATTTCCCAAGTGCTCGGACGGCCCGCCTGGCCACTGTGTAATTTTTTAAACTACAGAAGAAGATCATGGGGGTGGGGAGAGAGAATCTCCCTATGCAGCAGGGGTGTTAGTGAGCGAGGGGGCAGACCAGAGTGGGTGTGCTAGGGAAGCAGAGAAGTCGGAGGGACAAGCCCAGTTCAAAGAAAGTCTAGTCTGGGGTTTTGCATGTCACAGGCCTACACGGTGTTTGGTGAAAGAATGAAAAAGGGGGCTGGAGGGGGCTGGGGATCTAGCTCAGTGGCAGAGCGCTTGCCTAGCAAGCCCAAGGCCCTGGGTTCGATCCTCAGCTCAAAAAAAAAAAAAAAAAAAAAAAAAAAAAAATGGGGCTGGAGAGATGCTCAGTGGTTACGAGCACTGGCTGCTCTTCCACAGGACCTGGGTTTGATTCCCAGCACCCACATCAAGTGGCTTACAACTGCCCTGTATCCACAGTTCCAGGGAATCTGATACCCTCTCTGGCCTCCATGGGCACCAGGCATACATGTAGTGCTCATACATACATGCAGGCAAAACATCCATACACATAAATAATTTTTTTTTTTAAGTGCAGGAAGGAATAAACTGGATTTGAATCCAGTTGCCAAACAATTTATAGAAGAGATATGAATTGCTAAATGCCTAGCCTGGCTCGTACCTATCTGAGATCTTCAAAACTTGCTTTCAGTTTGGTGTGGCACATGTCTATAGTTCCTGTTACCTGGGAGGGTAGAGTGGGAATATTGCTTGGGCTTGAGCAATACTTACCTCAAAAAAAAAAAAAAAAAAAAAAAAAAAAACTTGCTTTTTCACAGAAGAGGAGAATGGAACTCTATCTAAAGAGGTTGAGTTTTCCTGGACTGAGCCCCTACCCTATCTGTATCACCATGCCTCCAGGAAAGGTACATGGTATGGAACAACACACGTCAGCCCACCTCCTTCCCATGTGAGCACAAAGCCCCTCATGGAGCTGCAGTACAGGCACCTGGGCCAGAAGGCTTCTAGGATTCTCAGTTCAGCAAGCCGGAACCTGGATCTATCTGCTTCTTTGCCTCTGGGCCTTTCCAGCTCTGCCTTGGCTTCTTCCTGACAGGATTTAATAACATCCCTTCTTATTTATTGTGGTTTTTTGAGACAGGGTTTCTCTGTGCAACCTTGGATATCCTGGAACTCACTCTGTAGCCCAGGCTGACCTCAAACTCACAGAGATCCACCTGCCTCCCGAGTGCTGGGATTAAAGCTGTGCACTACCACTGCCCAGTTTGCTTCCAACCACAACGAAGGCAGAGGAGACTTGGTACAGAGATGCTCTTCCAGTGAACAGTCCCCGCTCGTTTGGGGTGACAAAGGTGTGTCCTGAAATCAGAGGCCACAGCTTAGACCAGAACAATGATCCCTCAACCCATAGGAAAGACATCATTCTTCCATTGCAGAATTTACCTGTCCTCTTCTCAGATGGTGTCAAAGCTCCACGCAGTACTTAGCCCCCCCCCCCCCGCCCCGCCCCCCCCCGCCCCCCCCCCCACCCCAAATGCCATGAAAACAGTCTCCTGGGGTCTCCTCACCCCTAGCCTCCTTGTCTGGAAGATTCAGAAGCAGGAGAAACAAGAGCTGACTGCTTGGGGTTGTTTCAGAATCACCGTGACATCAGCGAAGAAAGTGTGGCAGTGCCAGGCAGCGGCGAGGGGGATACTCTCAGCCACCACTGGCGTGCAGACCTTGTATACCGTTACACAGTCGTCCACCCACACCATGGCGTTCCCGTCATCGATGACTGCTGTGTGAGCGCCGTCAGCGAGACTGCAAGGGAGGTCACAGAGCTGGAGCACAGCCCATTCCGGCAGGCCCTGTAATGCTGCTGGAAACAAATGGGCTGTGCTGGCAGTTGTAAAAGGCGTAATACACGCATAGCCTGGCACTGATGATAAACCTCCACGCTAATGTATCTTCAACACCCTGGGTTTGTTTCTCAAGCACGGTTTGAACGCCTTCTACTTACAGAACGTTTACTGTAAAACTTGCCATGTGGACAGCAGCTGGCTGTACTTGTTTTTACCTTGTCTCTTGAGTGCATCAAGAAGCCCTGCTGAGCAGGGCATGGTGGTGCACCCCTGCGGTCCCAGCACTCACGAGGCAAAGGAAGGAGGGATGTCACAAGTTTGAGGCCAGCCTGGTCTACATAGTGACTTTCAAGCCAGCTAGAGCTACATAGTGAGACCCTGTCTCAAAAAGCTCCCTGATCATACGCTATTTAAAAAAAAGGAAAAACCCCTTTCCCTAGAAAGAGGCCATTCAAGTACACCTACAATCCCTTTAACTGGTAGGCTGAGGCAGGAGGATAACCATGAGTTCCAGGCCAGTCTGGACTACAGAGATCCTGTTCAAACCCCCACACAAGGGGCTGGTGATATAGCTCAGCTGACAGAGTGACAGAGTTCACACCTAGCATACACAAAGCCTTAGGATGGATCCCCAGTACCATATAAAACAAAACATGGTGACACACGCCTGTAATCCCAGGACTCTAGGAGGCAGAGAGAAGGCAGGGTGATCAACTCAAAGTCATTCTTGGCTTCATAGAATTCAAGGCAATGGGTTGTGGTAAGGCCTTGTCTCAAAACAACAACAGCATCCCCCAAACAACTCCTCCCCAACGCTGTATCCACAAGCTGGGTGTGGTGACACTCTGAGAAACAAAGGTAGGAAAATCAAGAGTTCAAGGCCTGGCTCAGCTACATAGTGAGTTTGAGAACAGCTTGTGTTATATGAGACCTCGTCAGAAAACACAACACAGAGAAAGAGAGAGAGAGATGTGGGTGGGGAGGGGGAGAGGAGGAGGAGGAGGAAGAGGAGGAGGAAAAGGAGGAAGAGGAAAAGGAGGAAGAGGAAGAAGAAAAGAATCTACCTCAAGGGCCTGGCTTGGGTAACCACGTAGGTTGTGTAAGTGCATTCTGATGTCGGCACAGTGGCAAACTGCCGATCCCATTTCTCAGACTACCCCCCTGGCAGGAATGACCCCAGGTTCAGGGGCACTAGGGAATTACTCGCAGAGGTACCAGTAAAGAAGAGGGACCCGTCAAGGATCAGTGGTTACATCAAGTACCTTTGGAAGGAAGGCTGAGAAAGAACACCAAAAATGTGAGGCTCACAAAGGTTAAATCAGCCGGGCGGTGGTGGCGCACGCCTTCGATCCCAGCACTCGAGAGGCAGAGGGTGGCGGATCTCTGTGAGTTTGAGGCCAGCCTGGTCTAC
>NW_026737819.1:0-31629 GCF_949786415.1 Peromyscus eremicus
CTGTGTATGACAATGGGAGCACAATAGTGACACTTCTTACCAGAAAACAGCTCTTGCTCGTAGGACCAGAAACTGCATGTGATTCAACTCCATTTAGAACTGGGAAACAAACGCTAGCTCGCCTTACAAGAAACACACTCTGCTTTTGAGAAACGATCACTCTTCTACTCTACTGTGTTTCCTACAGGGCCAGAACAGTGAGCATGCTCAGAACAAAAGAACTGTGCTTCCTACACACACGGCCATATCTAGTTCAATTCTGCTTAGGAAACTGACAAGAACAGTAGATCCTCTTCAGTCCAATACACTTTACATGCTGGGAACAGATGCCAGTGCTATTTGCCCTGTGTATGACAATGGGAGTGCAATAGTGACTCTTCTTACCAGAAAACAACTCTTGCTCGTTAGACCAGAAACTGCATGTGATTCAAATCCATTTAGGACAGGGAAACAAACGCTAGCTCGCCTTACAAGAAACACACTATGCTTTTGAGAAAAGGCCACTCTTCTACTCTACGGTGTTTCCTATTGGGTCCGAACAGCGAGCTTGCTCAGAACAAAAGAACTGTGCTTCCTACACACACGGGCCATATCTAGTTCAACTCTGCTTAGGAAACTGACAAGAACAGTAGCTCCTCTTCAGTCCAATACACTGTACATGATGGGAACATACGCGAGTCCTATTTGAAATGTGTGTGGCAATGGGAGCACAATAATGACTTCCCTTACCAGAAAACAACTCTTGCTTGTAGGACCAAAAACTGCATGTGATTCAACTCCATTTAGGACTGGGAAACAAACGCTAGCTCGCCTTACTAGAAACACACTCTGCTTTTGAGAAAAGAGCACTCTTCTACTCTACTGTGTTTCCTATAGGGCCAAAGTAGTGAGCTTGCTCAGAAAAAAAGAACTGTGCTTCCTACACACACGGGCTATATCTAGTTCAACTCTGCTTAGGAAACTGACAAGAACAGTAGATCCTCTTCAGTCCAATACACTGTAATTGCTGGGAACAGACGCCAGTGCTATTTGCACTGTGTATGGCAATGGGAGCGCAATAGTTACTCTGCTTACCAGAAAACAACTTTTGCTCATAGGACGAAATACTGCATGGGATTCAAATACATTTAGGACTGGGAAACAAACGCTAGCTTGCCTTACAAGAAACACACTCTGCTTTTGAGAAAAGAGCACTCTTCTACTCTACTGTGTTTCCTATAGGGCCAGAAAAGTGAGCTTGCTCAGAACAGAAGAACTGTGCTTCCTACACACACACGCCATATCTAGATCAATTCTGCTTAGGAAACTGACAAGAACAGTAGATCCTCTTAAGTCCAATACACTGTACATGCTGGGAACAGATGCCAGTGCTATATGCCCTGTGTATGACAATGGGAGCACAATAGTGACTCTTCTTACGAGAAAACAACTCTTGCTCGTAGGACCAGAAACTGCATGTGATTCAACTCCATTTAGGACTGAGAAACAAACGCTAGCTTGCCTTAGAAGAAACACACTCTGCTTTTGAGAAAAGGGCACTCTCCCACTCTACTGTATTTCCTATGGGGTCCGAACAGTGAGCTTGCTCAGAAGAAAAGAAATGTGCTTCCTACACACACGGCCATAACTAGTTCAATTCTGCTTAGGAAACTGAGAAGAACAGTAGATCCTCTTCCTTCCAATACACTGTACATGCTGGGAACAGACGCCAGAGCTATTTGCCCTGTGTATGTCAATGGGAGCACAATAGTGACTCTTGATATCAGAAAACAACTCTTGCTCATAGGACCAGAAACTGCATGTGATTCAACTGCATTTAGGACTGGGAAACAAACACTAGCTAGCCTTACAAGAAACACACTATGCTTTTGAGAAAAGGGCACTCTTCTACACTACGGTGTTTGCTATTGGGTCTGAACAGTGAGCTTGCTCAGAAGAAAAGAAATGTGCTTCCTACACACACGGCCAGAGCTAGCTCAATTCTGCTTAGGAAACTGACAAGAACAGTAGATTCTCTTCCGTCCAATACACTGTACATGGTGGGAACAGACGCCAGTGCTATTTGCCCTGTGTATGACAATGGGAGCACAATAGTGACTCTTCTTCCCAGAAAACAACTCTTGCTCGTAGGACCAGAAACTGCATGGGATTCAACTCCATTTAGGACTGGGAACAAACGCTAGCTCGCCTTACAAGAAACACACTCTGCTTTTGAGAAAAGAGCACTCTTCTACTCTACTGTCTTTCCTATGGGGTCCCGAACAGTCAGCTTGCTCAGAACAAAAGAACTGTGCTTCCTACACACAGGCTATATCTAGTTCAACTCTGCTTAGGAAACTGACAAGAACAGTAGATCCTCTTCAGTGCAATACACTTTACATGCTGGGAACAGACGCCAGTGCTATTTGCACTGTGTATGGCAATAGGAGCACAAGAGTGACTCTTCTTACCAGAAAACAACTCTTGCTTGTAGGACCAGAAACTGCATGGGATTCAACTCCATTTAGGACTGGGAAACAAACGCTAGCTTGCCTTACAAGAAACACACTCTGCTTTTGAGAAAAGAGCCGTATTCTACTCTAATGAGTTTCCTATAGGGCCAGAACATTGAGCTTGCTCAGAACAAAAGAACTGTGCTTCCTACACACACGGGCAATATCTAGTTCAACTGTGCTTAGGAATCTGACAAGAACAGTAGATCCTCTTAAGTCCAATACACTGTACTTGCTGGGAAAAGACACGTGTGCTATTTGCTCTGTGTATGAGAAAGGGAGCGAATAGTGACTTTCCTACCAGAAAACAACTCTTGCTCGTGGGACCAAAAAATGCATGTGATTCAACTCCATTTAGGACTGGGAAACAAACGCTAGCTTGCCTTACAAGAAACACACTCTGCTTTTGAGAAAGAGCACTCTTCTACTATACTGTGTTTCCTATATGGCCAAAACAGTGAGCTTGCTCAGAAAAAAAGAACTGTGCTTCCTACACACGGGCTATATCTAGTTCAACTCTGCTTAGGAAACTGACAAGAACAGTAGCTCCTCTTCATTCCAATACACTGTACTTGATGGGAACAGACGCGAGTGCTTTTTGCCCTGTGTATGACAGTGGGAGCTCAATATTGACTCTTCTTATCATAAAACAATTCTTTCTCGTAGGACAAGAAACTGCATGTGATTCAACTCCCATTTAGGACTGGAAAACAAATGCTAGCTCTCATTACAAGAAACACACTCTGCTTTTGAGAAAAGAGCACTCTTCTACTCTTCTGTCTTTCCTATGGGTTCCGAACAGTGAGCTTGCTCAGATCAAAAGAACTGTGCTTCCTACACACACGGCATATCTAGTTCAACTCTGCTTAGGAAACTGACAAGAACAGTAGCTCCTCTTCAGTCCAATACACTGTACATGCTGGGAACAGACGCCAGTGCTATTTGCACTGTGTATGACAATGGGAGCACAATAGTGACACTTCTTACCAGAAAACAGCTCTTGCTCGTAGGACCAGAAACTGCATGTGATTCAACTCCATTTAGAACTGGGAAACAAACGCTAGCTCGCCTTACAAGAAACACACTCTGCTTTTGAGAAACGATCACTCTTCTACTCAACTGTGTTTCCTACAGGGCCAGAACAGTGAGCATGCTCAGAACAAAAGAACTGTGCTTCCTACACACACAGCCATATCTAGTTCAATTCTGCTTAGGAAACTGACAAGAACAGTAGATCCTCTTCAGTCCAATACACTTTACATGCTGGGAAGAGACGCCAGTGCTATTTGCCCTGTGTATGACAATGGGAGTGCAATAGTGACTCTTCTTACCAGAAAACAACTCTTGCTCGTTGGACCAGAAACTGCATGTGATTCAAATCCATTTAGGACACGGAAACAAACGCTAGCTTGCCTTACAAGAAACACACTATGCTTTTGAGAAAAGGCCACTCTTCTACTCTACGGTGTTTCCTATTGGGTCCAAACAGCAAGCTTGCTCAGAACAAAAGAACTGTGCATCCTACACACACGGACCATATCTAGTTCAACTCTGCTTAGGAAACTGAGAAGAACAGTAGCTCCTCTTCAGTCCAATACACTGTACATGATGGGACAGACGCGAGTCCTATTTGAACTGTGTTTGGCAATGGGAGCACAATAATGACTTCCCTTACCAGAAAACAACTCTTGCTTGTAGGACCAAAAACTGCATGTGATTCAACTCCATTTAGGACTGGGAAACAAACGCTAGCTCGCCTTACAGAAACACACTCTGCTTTTGAGAAAAGAGCACTCTTCTACTCTACTGTGTTTCCTATAGGGACAAAACAGTGAGCTTGCTCAGAAAAAAAGAACTGTGCTTCCTACACACACGGGCTATATCTAGTTCAACTCTGCTTAGGAAAATGACAAGAACAGTAGATCCTCTTCAGTCCAATACACTGTAATTGCTGGGAACAGACGCCAGTGCTATTTGCACTGTGTATGGCAATGGGAGCGCAATAGTGACTCTTCTTACCAGAAAACAACTTTTGCTCATAGGACGAAATACTGCATGGGATTCAACTACATTTAGGACTGGGAAACAAACGCTAGCTCGCCTTACAAGAAACACACTCTGCTTTTGAGAAAAGAGCACTCTTCTACTCTACTGTGTTTCCTATAGGGCCAGAACAGTGAGCTTGCTCAGACAAAAGAACTGTGCTTCCTACACACACGGGCCATATCTAGATCAATTCTGCTTAGGAAACTGACAAGAACAGTAGATCCTCTTAAGCCCAATACACTGTACATGCTGGGAACAGATGCCAGTGCTATATGCCCTGTGTATGACAATGGGAGCACAATAGTGACTCTTCTTACGAGAAAACAACTCTTGCTCGTAAGGACCAGAAACTGCATGTGATTCAACTCCATTTAGGACTGGGAAACAAACGCTAGCTTGCCTTACAAGAAACACACTCTGCTTTTGAGAAAGAGCACTCTTCTACTCTACTGTGTTTCCTATATGGCCAAAATAGTGAGCTTGCTCAGAAAAAAAGAACTGTGCTTCCTACACACGGGCTATATCTAGTTCAACTCTGCTTAAGAAACTGACAAGAACAGTAGCTCCTCTTCATTCCAATACACTGTACTTGCTGGGAACAGACGCGAGTGCTTTTTGCCCTTTGTATGACAATGGGAGCACAATATTGACTCTTCTTATCATAAAACAATTCTTTCTCGTAGGACCAGAAACTGCATGTGATTCAACTCCCATTTAGGACTGGGAAACAAATGCTAGCTCTCATTACAAGAAACCCACTCTGCTTTTGAGAAAAGAGCACTCTTCTACTCTTCTGTCTTTCCTATGGGTTCCAAACAGTGAGCTTGCTCAGATCAAAATAACTGTGCTTCCTACACACACGGCCATATCTAGTTCAACTCTGCTTAGGAAACTGACAAGAACAGTAGCTCCTCTTCAGTCCAATACACTGTACATGCTGGGAACAGACGCCAGTGCTATTTGCACTGTGTATGACAATGGGAGCACAATAGTGACACTTCTTACCAGAAAACAGCTCTTGCTCGTAGGACCAGAAACTGCATGTGATTCAACTCCATTTAGAACTGGGAAACAAACGCTAGCTCGCCTTACAAGAAACACACTCTGCTTTTGAGAAACGATCACTCTTCTACTCTACTGTGTTTCCTACAGGGCCAGAACAGTGAGCATGCTCAGAACAAAAGAACTGTGCTTCCTACACACACGGCCATATCTAGTTCAATTCTGCTTAGGAAACTGACAAGAACAGTAGATCCTCTTCAGTCCAATACACTTTACATGCTGGGAACAGATGCCAGTGCTATTTGCCCTGTGTATGACAATGGGAGTGCAATAGTGACTCTTCTTACCAGAAAACAACTCTTGCTCGTTAGACCAGAAACTGCATGTGATTCAAATCCATTTAGGACAGGGAAACAAACGCTAGCTCGCCTTACAAGAAACACACTATGCTTTTGAGAAAAGGCCACTCTTCTACTCTACGGTGTTTCCTATTGGGTCCGAACAGCGAGCTTGCTCAGAACAAAAGAACTGTGCTTCCTACACACACGGGCCATATCTAGTTCAACTCTGCTTAGGAAACTGACAAGAACAGTAGCTCCTCTTCAGTCCAATACACTGTACATGATGGGAACATACGCGAGTCCTATTTGAAATGTGTGTGGCAATGGGAGCACAATAATGACTTCCCTTACCAGAAAACAACTCTTGCTTGTAGGACCAAAAACTGCATGTGATTCAACTCCATTTAGGACTGGGAAACAAACGCTAGCTCGCCTTACTAGAAACACACTCTGCTTTTGAGAAAAGAGCACTCTTCTACTCTACTGTGTTTCCTATAGGGCCAAAGTAGTGAGCTTGCTCAGAAAAAAAGAACTGTGCTTCCTACACACACGGGCTATATCTAGTTCAACTCTGCTTAGGAAACTGACAAGAACAGTAGATCCTCTTCAGTCCAATACACTGTAATTGCTGGGAACAGACGCCAGTGCTATTTGCACTGTGTATGGCAATGGGAGCGCAATAGTTACTCTGCTTACCAGAAAACAACTTTTGCTCATAGGACGAAATACTGCATGGGATTCAAATACATTTAGGACTGGGAAACAAACGCTAGCTTGCCTTACAAGAAACACACTCTGCTTTTGAGAAAAGAGCACTCTTCTACTCTACTGTGTTTCCTATAGGGCCAGAAAAGTGAGCTTGCTCAGAACAGAAGAACTGTGCTTCCTACACACACACGCCATATCTAGATCAATTCTGCTTAGGAAACTGACAAGAACAGTAGATCCTCTTAAGTCCAATACAATGTACATGCTGGGAACAGATGCCAGTGCTATATGCCCTGTGTATGACAATGGGAGCACAATAGTGACTCTTCTTACGAGAAAACAACTCTTGCTCGTAGGACCAGAAACTGCATGTGATTCAACTCCATTTAGGACTGAGAAACAAACGCTAGCTTGCCTTAGAAGAAACACACTCTGCTTTTGAGAAAAGGGCACTCTCCCACTCTACTGTATTTCCTATGGGGTCCGAACAGTGAGCTTGCTCAGAAGAAAAGAAATGTGCTTCCTACACACACGGCCATAACTAGTTCAATTCTGCTTAGGAAACTGAGAAGAACAGTAGATCCTCTTCCTTCCAATACACTGTACATGCTGGGAACAGACGCCAGAGCTATTTGCCCTGTGTATGTCAATGGGAGCACAATAGTGACTCTTGATATCAGAAAACAACTCTTGCTCATAGGACCAGAAACTGCATGTGATTCAACTGCATTTAGGACTGGGAAACAAACACTAGCTAGCCTTACAAGAAACACACTATGCTTTTGAGAAAAGGGCACTCTTCTACACTACGGTGTTTGCTATTGGGTCTGAACAGTGAGCTTGCTCAGAAGAAAAGAAATGTGCTTCCTACACACACGGCCAGAGCTAGCTCAATTCTGCTTAGGAAACTGACAAGAACAGTAGATTCTCTTCCGTCCAATACACTGTACATGGTGGGAACAGACGCCAGTGCTATTTGCCCTGTGTATGACAATGGGAGCACAATAGTGACTCTTCTTCCCAGAAAACAACTCTTGCTCGTAGGACCAGAAACTGCATGGGATTCAACTCCATTTAGGACTGGGAACAAACGCTAGCTCGCCTTACAAGAAACACACTCTGCTTTTGAGAAAAGAGCACTCTTCTACTCTACTGTCTTTCCTATGGGGTCCGAACAGTCAGCTTGCTCAGAACAAAAGAACTGTGCTTCCTACACACAGGCTATATCTAGTTCAACTCTGCTTAGGAAACTGACAAGAACAGTAGATCCTCTTCAGTGCAATACACTTTACATGCTGGGAACAGACGCCAGTGCTATTTGCACTGTGTATGGCAATAGGAGCACAAGAGTGACTCTTCTTACCAGAAAACAACTCTTGCTTGTAGGACCAGAAACTGCATGGGATTCAACTCCATTTAGGACTGGGAAACAAACGCTAGCTTGCCTTACAAGAAACACACTCTGCTTTTGAGAAAAGAGCCGTATTCTACTCTAATGAGTTTCCTATAGGGCCAGAACATTGAGCTTGCTCAGAACAAAAGAACTGTGCTTCCTACACACACGGGCAATATCTAGTTCAACTGTGCTTAGGAATCTGACAAGAACAGTAGATCCTCTTAAGTCCAATACACTGTATTTGCTGGGAAAAGACACGTGTGCTATTTGCTCTGTGTATGAGAAAGGGAGCGAATAGTGACTTTCCTACCAGAAAACAACTCTTGCTCGTGGGACCAAAAAATGCATGTGATTCAACTCCATTTAGGACTGGGAAACAAACGCTAGCTTGCCTTACAAGAAACACACTCTGCTTTTGAGAAAGAGCACTCTTCTACTATACTGTGTTTCCTATATGGCCAAAACAGTGAGCTTGCTCAGAAAAAAAGAACTGTGCTTCCTACACACGGGCTATATCTAGTTCAACTCTGCTTAGGAAACTGACAAGAACAGTAGCTCCTCTTCATTCCAATACACTGTACTTGATGGGAACAGACGCGAGTGCTTTTTGCCCTGTGTATGACAGTGGGAGCTCAATATTGACTCTTCTTATCATAAAACAATTCTTTCTCGTAGGACAAGAAACTGCATGTGATTCAACTCCCATTTAGGACTGGAAAACAAATGCTAGCTCTCATTACAAGAAACACACTCTGCTTTTGAGAAAAGAGCACTCTTCTACTCTTCTGTCTTTCCTATGGGTTCCGAACAGTGAGCTTGCTCAGATCAAAAGAACTGTGCTTCCTACACACACGGCATATCTAGTTCAACTCTGCTTAGGAAACTGACAAGAACAGTAGCTCCTCTTCAGTCCAATACACTGTACATGCTGGGAACAGACGCCAGTGCTATTTGCACTGTGTATGACAATGGGAGCACAATAGTGACACTTCTTACCAGAAAACAGCTCTTGCTCGTAGGACCAGAAACTGCATGTGATTCAACTCCATTTAGAACTGGGAAACAAACGCTAGCTCGCCTTACAAGAAACACACTCTGCTTTTGAGAAACGATCACTCTTCTACTCAACTGTGTTTCCTACAGGGCCAGAACAGTGAGCATGCTCAGAACAAAAGAACTGTGCTTCCTACACACACAGCCATATCTAGTTCAATTCTGCTTAGGAAACTGACAAGAACAGTAGATCCTCTTCAGTCCAATACACTTTACATGCTGGGAAGAGACGCCAGTGCTATTTGCCCTGTGTATGACAATGGGAGTGCAATAGTGACTCTTCTTACCAGAAAACAACTCTTGCTCGTTGGACCAGAAACTGCATGTGATTCAAATCCATTTAGGACACGGAAACAAACGCTAGCTTGCCTTACAAGAAACACACTATGCTTTTGAGAAAAGGCCACTCTTCTACTCTACGGTGTTTCCTATTGGGTCCAAACAGCAAGCTTGCTCAGAACAAAAGAACTGTGCATCCTACACACACGGACCATATCTAGTTCAACTCTGCTTAGGAAACTGAGAAGAACAGTAGCTCCTCTTCAGTCCAATACACTGTACATGATGGGAACAGACGCGAGTCCTATTTGAACTGTGTTTGGCAATGGGAGCACAATAATGACTTCCCTTACCAGAAAACAACTCTTGCTTGTAGGACCAAAAACTGCATGTGATTCAACTCCATTTAGGACTGGGAAACAAACGCTAGCTCGCCTTACAGAAACACACTCTGCTTTTGAGAAAAGAGCACTCTTCTACTCTACTGTGTTTCCTATAGGGACAAAACAGTGAGCTTGCTCAGAAAAAAAGAACTGTGCTTCCTACACACACGGGCTATATCTAGTTCAACTCTGCTTAGGAAAATGACAAGAACAGTAGATCCTCTTCAGTCCAATACACTGTAATTGCTGGGAACAGACGCCAGTGCTATTTGCACTGTGTATGGCAATGGGAGCGCAATAGTGACTCTTCTTACCAGAAAACAACTTTTGCTCATAGGACGAAATACTGCATGGGATTCAACTACATTTAGGACTGGGAAACAAACGCTAGCTCTCCTTACAAGAAACACACTCTGCTTTTGAGAAAAGAGCACTCTTCTACTCTACTGTGTTTCCTATAGGGCCAGAACAGTGAGCTTGCTCAGACAAAAGAACTGTGCTTCCTACACACACGGGCCATATCTAGATCAATTCTGCTTAGGAAACTGACAAGAACAGTAGATCCTCTTAAGTCCAATACACTGTACATGCTGGGAACAGATGCCAGTGCTATATGCCCTGTGTATGACAATGGGAGCACAATAGTGATTCTTCTTACGAGAAAACAACTCTTGCTCGTAGGACCAGAAACTGCATGTGATTCAACTCCATTTAGGACTGGGAAACAAACGCTAGCTTGCCTTAGAAGAAACACACTCTGCTTTTGAGAAAGAGCACTCTTCTACTCTACTGGGTTTCCTATATGGCCAAAACAGTGAGCTTGCTCAGAAAAAAAGAACTGTGCTTCCTACACACGGGCTATATCTAGTTCAACTCTGCTTAAGAAACTGACAAGAACAGTAGCTCCTCTTCATTCCAATACACTGTATTTGCTGGGAACAGACGCGAGTGCTTTTTGCCCTGTGTATGACAATGGGAGCACAATATTGACTCTTCTATTCATAAAACAATTCTTTCTCGTAGGACCAGAAACTGCATGTGATTCAACTCCCATTTAGGACTGGGAAACAAATGCTAGCTCTCATTACAAGAAACACACTCTGCTTTTGAGAAAAGAGCACTCTTCTACTCTTCTGTCTTTCCTATGGGTTCCGAACAGTGAGCTTGCTCAGATCAAAAGAACTGTGCTTCCTACACACACGGCCATATCTAGTTCAACTCTGCTTAGGAAACTGAAAAGAACAGTAGCTCCTCTTCAGTCCAATACACTGTACATGCTGGGAACAGACGCCAGTGCTATTTGCACTGTGTATGACAATGGGAGCACAATAGTGACACTTCTTACCAGAAAACAGCTCTTGCTCGTAGGACCAGAAACTGCATGTGATTCAACTCCATTTAGAACTGGGAAACAAACGCTAGCTCGCCTTACAAGAAACACACTCTGCTTTTGAGAAACGATCACTCTTCTACTCAACTGTGTTTCCTACAGGGCCAGAACAGTGAGCATGCTCAGAACAAAAGAACTGTGCTTCCTACACACACGGCGATATCTAGTTCAATTCTGCTTAGGAAACTGACAAGAACAGTAGATCCTCTTCAGTCCAATACACTTTACATGCTGGGAAGAGACGCCAGTGCTATTTGCCCTGTGTATGACAATGGGAGTGCAATAGTGACTCTTCTTACCAGAAAACAACTCTTGCTCGTTGGACCAGAAACTGCATGTGATTCAAATCCATTTAGGACATTGAAACAAACGCTAGCTCGCCTTACAAGAAACACACTATGCTTTTGAGAAAAGGCCACTCTTCTACTCTACGGTGTTTCCTATTGGGTCCGAACAGCGAGCTTGCTCAGAACAAAAGAACTGTGCTTCCTACACACACGGGCCATATCTAGTTCAACTCTGCTTAGGAAACTGACAAGAACAGTAGCTCCACTTCAGTCCAATACACTGTACATGATGGGAACAGACGCGAGTCCTATTTGAAATGTGTGTGGCAATGGGAGCACAATAATGACTTCCCTTACCAGAAAACAACTCTTGCTTGTAGAACCAAAAACTGCATGTGATTCAACTCCATTTAGGACTGGGAAACAAACGCTAGCTCGCCTTACTAGAAACACACTCTGCTTTTGAGAAAAGAGCACTCTTCTACTCTACTGTGTTTCCTATAGGGCCAAAACAGTGAGCTTGTTCAGAAAAAAAGAACTGTGCTTCCTACACACACGGGCTATATCTAGTTCAACTCTGCTTAGGAAACTGACAAGAACAGTAGATCCTCTTCAGTCCAATACACTGTAATTGCTGGGAACAGACGCCAGTGCTATTTGCACAGTGTATGGCAATGGGAGCGCAATAGTTACTCTTCTTACCAGAAAACAACTTTTGCTCATAGGACGAAATACTGCATGGGATTCAAATACATTTAGGACTGGGAAACAAACGCTAGCTCGCCTTACAAGAAACACACTCTGCTTTTGAGAAAAGAGCACTCTTCTACTCTACTGTGTTTCCTATAGGGCCAGAAAAGTGAGCTTGCTCAGAACAAAAGAACTGTGCTTCCTACACACACGGGCCATATCTAGATCAATTCTGCTTAGGAAACTGACAAGAACAGTAGATCCTCTTAAGTCCAATACAATGTACATGCTGGGAACAGATGCCAGTGCTATATGCCCTGTGTATGACAATGGGAGCACAATAGTGACTCTTCTTACGAGAAAACAACTCTTGCTCGTAGGACCAGAAACTGCATGTGATTCAACTCCATTTAGGACTGAGAAACAAACGCTAGCTTGCCTTAGAAGAAACACACTCTGCTTTTGAGAAAAGGGCACTCTCCCACTCTACTGTATTTCCTATGGGGTCCGAACAGTGAGCTTGCTCAGAAGAAAAGAAATGTGCTTCCTACACACACGGCCATAACTAGTTCAATTCTGCTTAGGAAACTGACAAGAACAGTAGATCCTCTTCCTTCCAATACACTGTACATGCTGGGAACAGACGCCAGTGCTATTTGCCCTGTGTATGTCAATGGGAGCACAATAGTGACTCTTGATACCAGAAAACAACTCTTGCTCATAGGACCAGAAACTGCATGTGATTCAACTGCATTTAGGACTGGGAAACAAACACTAGCTCGCCTTACAAGAAACACACTCTGCTTTTGAGAAAAGAGCACTCTTCTACTCTACTGTGTTTCCTATGGGGTCCGAACAGTCTGCTTGCTCAGAACAAAAGAGCTGTGCTTCTTACACACACGGGCTATATCTAGTACAACGCCGCTTACGAAACTGACAAGAACAGTAGATCCTCTTCAGTGCAATACACTGTACATGCTGGGAACAGACGCCAGTGCTATTTGCACTGTGTATGGCAATGGGAGCGCAAGAGTGACTCTTCTTACCAGAAAACAACTCTTGCTCGTAGGACCAGAAACTGCATGTGATTCAACTCCATTTAGGACTGGTAAACAAACGCTAGCTTGCCTTACAAGAAACACACTCTGCTTTTGAGAAAAGAGCAGTATTCTACTCTAATGTGTTTCCTATAGGGCCAGAACATTGAGCTTGCTCAGAACAAAATAACTTTGCTTCCTACACACGTGGTCATATCTAGTTCAACTGTGCTTAGGAATCTGACAAGAACAGAAGCTCCTCTTCAGTCCAATACACTGTACTTGCTGGGAAAAGACACGTGTGCTATTTGCTCTGTGTATGAGGAAGGGAGCGAATAGTGACTTTCCTTACCAGAAAACATCTCTTCTCGTGGGACCAAAAACTGCATGTGATTCAACTCCATTTAGAACTGGGAAACAAACGCTAGCTCGTCTTACTAGAAACACACTCTGCTTTTGAGAAAAGAGCACTCTTCTACTCTACTGTGTTTCCTATAGAGCCAAAACAGTGAGCTTGCTCAGAACAAAAAAACTGTGCTTCATACACACACGGCCATATCTAGTTCAATTCTGCTTAGGAAACTGTCAAGAACAGTAGATCCTCTTCAGTCCAATACACTGTACTTGACGGGAACAGACGCGAGTCCTATTTGAACTGTGTGTGGCAATGGGAGCACAATAGTGGCTTTCATTACCAGAAAACAACTCTTGCTTGTAGGACCAAAAACTGCACGTGATTCAACTCCATTTAGGACTGGGAAACAAACGCTAGGTCGCCTTACAAGAAACACACTCTGCTTTTGAGAAAAGAGCACTTTTCTACTCTACTGTGTTTCCTATAGGGCCAAAACAGTTAGCTTGCTCAGAAAAAAAGAACTGTGCTTTCTACACACACGGGCTATATCTAGTTCAACTCTGCTTAGGAAACTGACAAGAACAGTAGCTCCTCTTCAGTCCAATACACTGTATTTGCTGGGAACAGACGCCAGTGCTATTTGCCCTGTGTATGACAGAGGGAGCACAATAGTGACTCTTCTTACCAGAAAACAATTCTTGCTCGTAGGACCAGAAACTGCATGTGTTTCAACTCCCATTTAGGACTGGAAAACAAACGCTAGCTCGCCTTACAAGCAACACACTCTGCTTTTGAGAAAAGATCACTCTTCTACTCTACTGTGTTTCCTATAGGGCCAGAACAGTGAGCTTGCTCAGAACAAAAGAACTGTGCTTCCTACACACACGGCCATATCTAGTTCAATTCTTCTTAGGAAACTGACAGGAACAGTAGATCCTCTTCAGTCCAATACACTGTACATGCTGGGAACAGAGGACAGTGCTATTTGCTTTTTGTATGACAATGGGAGCACAATAGTGACTCTTCTTACCAGAAAACAACTATTGCTCGTAGGACCAGAAACTGCATGTGATTCAACTCTATTTAGGACTGGGAAACAAACACTAGCTCGCCTTACAAGAAACAAACTCTGCTTTTTAGGAAATAGCACTCTTCTACTCTAATGTGTTTCCTATGGGGTCCGAACAGTGAGCTTGCTCAGAACAAAAGAACTGTGCTCCTACACACACGGGCCATATCTAGTTCAACTCTGCTTAGGAAACTTACAAGAACAGTAGCTCCTGTTCAGTCAAATGCACATTACTTCCTGGGAACAGACGCCAGTGCTATTTGCACTGTGTATGGCAATGGGAGCGCAATAGTGACTCTTCTTACCAGAAAACAACCCTTTCTCATAGGACCAGAAACTGCATGTGATTCAACTCCATTTAGGACTGGGAAACAAACACTAGCTCGCCTTACAAGAAACACACTCTGCTTTTGAGAAAAGAGCACTCTTCTACTCTACTGTGTTTCCTATGGGGTCCAAACAGTGAGCTTGCTCAGAACAAAAGAACTGTGCATCCTACACACAGGGGCATATCTAGTTCAATTCTGCTTAGGAAACTGACAAGAACAGTAGCTCTTCTTCAGTCCAATACACTGTACTTGCTGGGAACAGACACGAGTGCTATTTGCACTGTGTATGGCAATGGGAGCACAATAGTGACTCTTATTACCAGAAAACATCTCTTGCTCGTAGGACCAGAAACTGCATGTGATTCAACTCCATTTAGGACTGGGAAACAAACGCTAGCTCGACTTACAAGAAACACACTCTGCTTTTGAGAAAAGAGCACTCTTCTACTCTACTGTGTTTCCTATAGGGCCAGGACATGGAGCTTGCTCAGACCAAAAGAACTGTGCTTCCTACACACACGGGCCATATCTAGTTCAATTCTGCTTAGGAAACTGACAAGAACAGTAGATCCTCTTCAGTTCAATACACTGTACATGCTGGGTACAGACGACAGTGCTATTTGCACTGTGTATGGCAATGGGAGTGCAATAGTGACTCTTCGAACCAGAAAACAACTCTTGCTGGTAGGACCAGAAACTGCATGTGTATTTCAACTCCATTTAGGACTAGGAAACAAATGGTAGCTCGCCTTACAAGAAACACACTCTGCTTTTGAGAAAATAGCACTCTTCTCTCTACTGTGTTTCCTATGGGGTTCGAACAGTGAGATTGCAAAGAACAAAAGAACTGTGCTTCCTACACACACGGCCTTATCTAGTTCAACTTTGCTTAGGAAACTGACATGAACAGTCGCTCTTCAGACCAATACACTGTACTTGCTGGAAACAGACACGAATGTTATTTGTACTATGTATGGCAATGGGAGCGCAATAGTGACTCTTCTTACCAGAAAACAACTCTTGCTCGTAGGACCAAAAACTGCATTTGATTCAACTCCATTTAGGACTGGGAAACAAACGCTAGCTCGCCTTACAAGAAACACACTCTGCTTTTGAGAAAAGAGCACTCTTCTACTCTACTGTGTTTTCTATGGTGTCCGAAGAGTGAGCTTGCTGAGAACAAAAGAACTGTGCTTCCTACACACACGGGCCATATCTAGTTCAACTCTGCTTAGGAAACTGACAAGAACAGTAGCTCCTCTTCAGTCCAACACACTGTACTTGCTGGGAACAGACGAGAGGGCTATTTGCACTATGTATGGCAAAGGGAGCGCAATAGTGACTCTTCTTACCAGAAAACAACTCTTGCTCGTAGGACCAAAATCTGCATTTGATTCAACTCTATTTAGGTCTGGGAAACAAACGCTAGTTCGCCTTACAAGAAACACACTCTGCTTTTGAGAAAAGAGCACTCTTCTACTCTACTGTGTTTCCTATGCGGTCCGAACAGTGAGCTTGTTCAGAACAAAAGAACTGTGCTTCCTACACACACGGGCCATATCTAGTTCAACTCTGCTTAGGAAACTGAAAAGAACAGGATATCCTCTTCATTCCAATACGCTGTACATGCTGGGTACAGACGCCAGTGCTATTTGCACTGTGTTTGGCAATGGGAGCGCAATAGTGACTCTTCTTACAAGAAAACAACCCTTGCTCATAGGACCAGAAACGGCATGCGATTCAACTCCATTTAGGACTGGGAAACAAACGCTAGCTCGCCTTACAAGAAACACACTCTACTTTTGAGGAAAGAGCACTCTTCTACTCTACTGTGTTTCCTATAGGGCCAGAACAGTGAGCTTGCTGAGTACAAAAGAACTGTGCTTCCTACACACATGGGCCATATCTAGTTCAACTCTGCTTAGGAACCTGACAAGAACAGTAGATCCTCTTCAGTCCAATACACTGTACATGCTGAGAACAGAAGACAGTGCTATTTGCCCTGTGTATGACAATGGGAGCGCAATAGTTACTCTTATTACCAGAAAAAACTCTTGCTCATAGGACCAGAAACTGCATGTGGTTCAACTCCATTTAGGACTGGGAAACAAGTGCTAGCTCGCCTTACAAGAAACACACTCTGCTTTTGAGAAAAGAGCACTCTTCTACTCTACTGTGTTTCCTATAGGGCTAGAACAGTCAGCGTGCTCAGAACAAAAGAACTGTGCTTCCTACACACACGGGCCATATCTAGTTCAATTCTGCTTAGGAAACTGACAAGAACAGTAGATCCTCTTCAGTCCAATACACTGTACATGCTGGGTACAGATGCCAGTGCTATTTGCACTGTGTATGGCAAAGGGAGCGCAATAGTGACTCTTCTTACCAGAAAACAACTCTTGCTCGTAGGACCAAAAACTGCATTTGATTCAACTCCATTTAGGACTGGGAAACAAACGGTAGCTCGCCTTACAAGAAACACACTCTGCTTTTGAGAAAAGAGCACTCTTCTCTCTACTGTGTTTCCTATGGGGTTCGAACAGTCAGCTTGCTCAGAAGAAAAGAACTGTGCTTCCTACACACACGGCCTTATCTAGTTCAACTTTGCTTAGGAAACTGACATGAACAGTTACTCCTCTTCATTCCAATACACTGTACTTGCTGGAAACAGACGCGAGTGTTATTTGTACTTTGTATGGCAATGGGAGCGCAAGAGTGACTCTTCTTACCAGAAAACAACTCTTGCTCGTAGGACCAAAAACTGCATTTGATTCAACTCCATTTAGGACTGGGAAACAAACGCTAGCTCGCCTTACAAGAAACACACTCTGCTTTTGAGAAAAGAGCCCTCTTCTACTCTACTGTGTTTCCTATGTGGTCCGAACAGTGAGCTTGTTCAGAACAAAAGAACTGTGCTTCCTACACACACGGGCCATATCTAGTTCAACTCTGTTTGGAAACTGAAAAGAACAGTAGATCCTCTTCAGTCCAATACGCTGTACATGCTGGGTACAGACGGCAGTGCTATTTGCACTGTGTATGGCAATGGGAGCGCAATAGTGACTCTTCTTACCAGAAAACAACCCTTTCTCATAGGACAAGAAACTGCATGTTATTCAACTCCATTTAGGACTGGGAAACAAACGCTAGCTCGCCTTACAAGAAACACACTCTGCTTTTGAGAAAAGAGCACTCTTCTACTCTACTGTGTTTTCTATGGGGTCCGACAGTGAGCTTGATGAGAACAAAAGAACTGTGCTTCCTACACACATGGGCCATATCTAGTTCAACTCTGCTTAGGAAACTGACAAGAACAGTAGCTCCTCTCCAGTCCAATACACTGTACTTGCTGGGAACAGACGAGAGGGCTTTTTGCACTATGTATGGCAAAGGGAGCGCAATAGTGACTCTTCTTACCTGAAAACAACTCTTGCTCGTAGGACCAAAAACTGCATTTGATTCAACTCCATTTAGGACTGGGAAACAAATGCTAGCTCGCCTTACAAGAAACACACTCTGCTTTTGAGAAAAGAGCACTCTTCTACTCTACTGTGTTTCCTATGGGGTCCGAACAGTGAGCTTGCTCAGAACAAAAGAACTGTGCTTCCTACACACACGGGCCATATCTAGTTCAACTCTGCTTAGGAAACTGAAAAGAACAGTAGATCCTCTTCAGTCCAATACGCTGTACATGCTGGGTATAGACGCCAGTGCTATTTGCACTGTGTATGGCAATGGGAGCGCAAGAGTGACTCTTCTTACCAGAAAACAACCCTTGCTCGTAGGACCAGAAACTGCATGTGATTCAACTCCATTTAGGACTGGGAAACAAACACTAGCTCACCTTACAAGAAACACACTCTGCTTTTGAGAAAAGAGCACTCTTCTACTCTACTGTGTTTCCTATGGGGTCCAAACAGTGAGCTTGCTCAGAACAAAAGAACTGTGCTTCCTACACACAGGGGCATATCTAGTTCAATTCTGCTTAGGAAACTGACAAGAACAGTAGCTCTTCTTCAGTCCAATACACTGTGCTTGCTGGGAACAGACGCGAGTGCTATTTGCACTGTGTATGGCAAAGGGAGCACAATAGTGACTCTTATTACCAGAAAACATCTCTTGCTCGTAGGACCAGAAACTGCATGTGATTCAACTCCATTTAGGACTGGGAAACAAATGCTAGCTAGACTTACAAGAAACACACTCTGCTTTTGAGAAAAGAGCACTCTCCTACTCTACTGTGTTTCCTATAGGGCCAGAACAGGGAGCTTGCTCAGAACAAAAGAACTGTGCTTCCTACACACACGGGCCATATCTAGTTCAATTCTGCTTAGGAAACCGACAAGAACAGTAGATCCTCTTCAGTCCAATACACTGTACATGCTGGGTACAGACGACAGTGCTATTTGCACTGTGTATGGCAATGGGAGTGCAATAGTGACTCTTCTTACCAGAAAACAACTCTTGCTCGTAGGACCAGAGACTGCATGTGTATTTCAACTCCATTTAGGACTAGGAAACAAACGGTAGCTCGCCTTACAAGAAACACACTCTGCTTTTGAGAAAAGAGCACTCTTCTCTCTACTGTGTTTCCTATGGGGTTCGAACAGTCAGCTTGCTCAGAAGAAAAGAACTGTGCTTCCTACACACACGGCCTTATCTAGTTCAACTTTGCTTAGGAAACTGACATGAACAGTTACTCCTCTTCATTCCAATACACTGTACTTGCTGGAAACAGACGCAAGTGTTATTTGTACTTTGTATGGCAATGGGAGCGCAATAGTGACTCTTCTTACCAGAAAACAACTCTTGCTCGTAGGACCAAAAACTGCATTTGATTCAACTCCATTTAGGACTGGGAAACAAACGCTAGCTCGCCTTACAAGAAACACACTCTGCTTTTGAGAAAAGAGCCCTCTTCTACTCTACTGTGTTTCCTATGTGGTCCGAACAGTGAGCTTGATGAGAACAAAAGAACTGTGCTTCCTACACACACGGGCCATATCTAGTTCAACTCTGTTTGGAAACTGAAAAGAACAGTAGATCCTCTTCAGTCCAATACGCTGTACATGCTGGGTACAGACGGCAGTGCTATTTGCACTGTGTATGGCAATGGGAGCGCAATAGTGACTCTTCTTACCAGAAAACAACCCTTTCTCATAGGACAAGAAACTGCATGTTATTCAACTCCATTTAGGACTGGGAAACAAACGCTAGCTCGCCTTACAAGAAACACACTCTGCTTTTGATGAAAGAGTACTCTTCTACTCTACTGTGTTTCCTATATGGCCAGAACAGTGAGCTTGCTGAGTACAAAAGAACTGTGCTTCCTACACACATGGGCCATATCTAGTTCAACTCTGCTTAGGAAGCTGACAAGAACAGTAGCTCCTCTTCAGTCCAATACACTGTACTTACTGGGAACAGATGCAAGTGCTATTTGCACTTTGTACGGGAATGGGAGCACAATAGTGACTCTTCTTACCAGAAAACAACTCTTGCTCTTAGTACCAGTAACTGCATGTGATTCAACTCCATTTAGGACTGGGAAAAAAACACTAGCTCAAATTACAAGAAACTCACTCTGCTTTTGAGAAAAGAGCACTCTTCTACTCTACTGTATTTCCTATGGGGTCCGAACAGTGAGCTTGCTCAGAACAAAAGAACTGTACTTCCTGCACACATGGCCATATCTATTTCAATTCTGCTTAGGAAACTGACAAGAACAGTAGATCATCTTCAGTGCAATACACTGTACATGCTGCGAAATACGCCAGTGCTATTTGCCCTGTGTATGACATTGCGAGCGCAATAGTGACTCTTCTTAACAGAAAACAACTCTTGCTTGTAGGACCAGAAACTGCATGTGATTCAACTCCATTTAGGACTTGGAAAAAAACACTAGCTCGCCTTACAAGAAACACACTCTGCTTTTGAGAAAAGAGCACTCTGCTACTCTACTGTGTTTCCTATAGGGCCAGAACAGTGAGCTTGCTCAGAACAAAAGAACTGTGCTTCCTACACACGGGCTATATCTAGTTCAACTCTGCGTAGGAAACTGACAAGAACAGTAGATCCTCTTCAGTCCAATACACTGTACATGCTGGGTACAGACGCCAGTGCTATTTGCCCTGTGTATGACAATGCGAGCGTAATAGTTACTCTTCTTAACAGAAAACAACTCTTGCTTGTAGGACCAGAAACTGCATGTGATTCAACTTCATTTACGACTGGGAAACAAACGCTAGCTCTCCTTACAAGAAACACACTCTGCTTTTGAGAAATGAGCACTCTTCTACTCCACTGTGTTTTCTATGGGGTCCGAACAGTGAGCTTGCTGAGAACAAAAGAACTGAGCTTCCTACACACACGGGCCATATCTAGTTCAACTCTGCTTAGGAAACTGACAAGAACAGTAGCTCCTCTTCAGTCCAATACACTGTACTTGCTGAGAACAGACGAGAAGGCTATTTGCACTATGTATGGCAAAGGGAGCACAATAGTCACTCTTCTTACCAGAAAACAACTCTTGCTCGTAGGACCAAAAACTGCATTTGATTCAACTCCATTTAGGACTGGGAAACAAACGCTAGCTCGCCTTACAAGAAACACACTCTGCTTTTGAGAAAAGAGCACTCTTCTACTCTACTGTGTTTCCTATGGGGTCCGAACAGTGAGCTTGCTCAGAACAAAAGAACTGTGCTTCCTACTCACACGGGCCATATCTAGTTCAACTCTGCTTAGGAAACTGAAAAGAACAGTAGATCCTCTTCAGTCCAATACGCTGTACATGCTGGGTACAGACGCCAGTGCTATTTGCACTGTGTATGTCAATGGGACCGCAATAGTGACTCTTCTTACCAGAAGAAAACCCTTGCTCGTAGGACCAGAAACTGCGTGTGATTCAACTCCATTTAGGACTGGGAAACAAACGCTAGCTCGCCTTACAAGAAACACACTCTGCTTTTGAGAAAAGAGCACTCTTCTACTCTACTGTGTTTCCTGTGGGGTCCAAACAGTGAGCTTGCTCAGAACAAGAACTGTGCTTCCTACACACACGGGCCATATCTAGTTCAATTCTGCTTAGGAAACTGACAAGAACAGTAGATCCTCTTCAGTCCAATACACTGTACATGCTGGGTACAGATGCCAGTGCTATTTGCACTGTGTATGGCAAAGGGAGCGCAATAGTGACTCTTCTTACCAGAAAACAACTCTTGCTCGTAGGACCAAAAACTGCATTTGATTCAACTCCATTTAGGACTGGGAAACAAACGGTAGCTCGCCTTACAAGAAACACACTCTGCTTTTGAGAAAAGAGCACTCTTCTCTCTACTGTGTTTCCTATGGGGTTCGAACAGTCAGCTTGCTCAGAAGAAAAGAACTGTGCTTCCTACACACACGGCCTTATCTAGTTCAACTTTGCTTAGGAAACTGACATGAACAGTTACTCCTCTTCATTCCAATACACTGTACTTGCTGGAAACAGACGCGAGTGTTATTTGTACTTTGTATGGCAATGGGAGCGCAAGAGTGACTCTTCTTACCAGAAAACAACTCTTGCTCGTAGGACCAAAAACTGCATTTGATTCAACTCCATTTAGGACTGGGAAACAAACGCTAGCTCGCCTTACAAGAAACACACTCTGCTTTTGAGAAAAGAGCCCTCTTCTACTCTACTGTGTTTCCTATGTGGTCCGAACAGTGAGCTTGTTCAGAACAAAAGAACTGTGCTTCCTACACACACGGGCCATATCTAGTTCAACTCTGTTTGGAAACTGAAAAGAACAGTAGATCCTCTTCAGTCCAATACGCTGTACATGCTGGGTACAGACGGCAGTGCTATTTGCACTGTGTATGGCAATGGGAGCGCAATAGTGACTCTTCTTACCAGAAAACAACCCTTTCTCATAGGACAAGAAACTGCATGTTATTCAACTCCATTTAGGACTGGGAAACAAACGCTAGCTCGCCTTACAAGAAACACACTCTGCTTTTGAGAAAAGAGCACTCTTCTACTCTACTGTGTTTTCTATGGGGTCCGACAGTGAGCTTGATGAGAACAAAAGAACTGTGCTTCCTACACACATGGGCCATATCTAGTTCAACTCTGCTTAGGAAACTGACAAGAACAGTAGCTCCTCTCCAGTCCAATACACTGTACTTGCTGGGAACAGACGAGAGGGCTTTTTGCACTATGTATGGCAAAGGGAGCGCAATAGTGACTCTTCTTACCTGAAAACAACTCTTGCTCGTAGGACCAAAAACTGCATTTGATTCAACTCCATTTAGGACTGGGAAACAAATGCTAGCTCGCCTTACAAGAAACACACTCTGCTTTTGAGAAAAGAGCACTCTTCTACTCTACTGTGTTTCCTATGGGGTCCGAACAGTGAGCTTGCTCAGAACAAAAGAACTGTGCTTCCTACACACACGGGCCATATCTAGTTCAACTCTGCTTAGGAAACTGAAAAGAACAGTAGATCCTCTTCAGTCCAATACGCTGTACATGCTGGGTATAGACGCCAGTGCTATTTGCACTGTGTATGGCAATGGGAGCGCAAGAGTGACTCTTCTTACCAGAAAACAACCCTTGCTCGTAGGACCAGAAACTGCATGTGATTCAACTCCATTTAGGACTGGGAAACAAACACTAGCTCACCTTACAAGAAACACACTCTGCTTTTGAGAAAAGAGCACTCTTCTACTCTACTGTGTTTCCTATGGGGTCCAAACAGTGAGCTTGCTCAGAACAAAAGAACTGTGCTTCCTACACACAGGGGCATATCTAGTTCAATTCTGCTTAGGAAACTGACAAGAACAGTAGCTCTTCTTCAGTCCAATACACTGTGCTTGCTGGGAACAGACGCGAGTGCTATTTGCACTGTGTATGGCAAAGGGAGCACAATAGTGACTCTTATTACCAGAAAACATCTCTTGCTCGTAGGACCAGAAACTGCATGTGATTCAACTCCATTTAGGACTGGGAAACAAATGCTAGCTCGACTTACAAGAAACACACTCTGCTTTTGAGAAAAGAGCACTCTCCTACTCTACTGTGTTTCCTATAGGGCCAGAACAGGGAGCTTGCTCAGAACAAAAGAACTGTGCTTCCTACACACACGGGCCATATCTAGTTCAATTCTGCTTAGGAAACCGACAAGAACAGTAGATCCTCTTCAGTCCAATACACTGTACATGCTGGGTACAGACGACAGTGCTATTTGCACTGTGTATGGCAATGGGAGTGCAATAGTGACTCTTCTTACCAGAAAACAACTCTTGCTCGTAGGACCAGAGACTGCATGTGTATTTCAACTCCATTTAGGACTAGGAAACAAACGGTAGCTCGCCTTACAAGAAACACACTCTGCTTTTGAGAAAAGAGCACTCTTCTCTCTACTGTGTTTCCTATGGGGTTCGAACAGTCAGCTTGCTCAGAAGAAAAGAACTGTGCTTCCTACACACACGGCCTTATCTAGTTCAACTTTGCTTAGGAAACTGACATGAACAGTTACTCCTCTTCATTCCAATACACTGTACTTGCTGGAAACAGACGCAAGTGTTATTTGTACTTTGTATGGCAATGGGAGCGCAATAGTGACTCTTCTTACCAGAAAACAACTCTTGCTCGTAGGACCAAAAACTGCATTTGATTCAACTCCATTTAGGACTGGGAAACAAACGCTAGCTCGCCTTACAAGAAACACACTCTGCTTTTGAGAAAAGAGCCCTCTTCTACTCTACTGTGTTTCCTATGTGGTCCGAACAGTGAGCTTGATGAGAACAAAAGAACTGTGCTTCCTACACACATGGGCCATATCTAGTTCAACTCTGTTTGGAAACTGAAAAGAACAGTAGATCCTCTTCAGTCCAATACGCTGTACATGCTGGGTACAGACGGCAGTGCTATTTGCACTGTGTATGGCAATGGGAGCGCAATAGTGACTCTTCTTACCAGAAAACAACCCTTTCTCATAGGACAAGAAACTGCATGTTATTCAACTCCATTTAGGACTGGGAAACAAACGCTAGCTCGCCTTACAAGAAACACACTCTGCTTTTGATGAAAGAGTACTCTTCTACTCTACTGTGTTTCCTATATGGCCAGAACAGTGAGCTTGCTGAGTACAAAAGAACTGTGCTTCCTACACACATGGGCCATATCTAGTTCAACTCTGCTTAGGAAGCTGACAAGAACAGTAGCTCCTCTTCAGTCCAATACACTGTACTTACTGGGAACAGATGCAAGTGCTATTTGCACTTTGTACGGGAATGGGAGCACAATAGTGACTCTTCTTACCAGAAAACAACTCTTGCTCTTAGTACCAGTAACTGCATGTGATTCAACTCCATTTAGGACTGGGAAAAAAACACTAGCTCAAATTACAAGAAACTCACTCTGCTTTTGAGAAAAGAGCACTCTTCTACTCTACTGTATTTCCTATGGGGTCCGAACAGTGAGCTTGCTCAGAACAAAAGAACTGTACTTCCTGCACACATGGCCATATCTATTTCAATTCTGCTTAGGAAACTGACAAGAACAGTAGATCATCTTCAGTGCAATACACTGTACATGCTGCGAAATACGCCAGTGCTATTTGCCCTGTGTATGACATTGCGAGCGCAATAGTGACTCTTCTTAACAGAAAACAACTCTTGCTTGTAGGACCAGAAACTGCATGTGATTCAACTCCATTTAGGACTTGGAAAAAAACACTAGCTCGCCTTACAAGAAACACACTCTGCTTTTGAGAAAAGAGCACTCTGCTACTCTACTGTGTTTCCTATAGGGCCAGAACAGTGAGCTTGCTCAGAACAAAAGAACTGTGCTTCCTACACACGGGCTATATCTAGTTCAACTCTGCGTAGGAAACTGACAAGAACAGTAGATCCTCTTCAGTCCAATACACTGTACATGCTGGGTACAGACGCCAGTGCTATTTGCCCTGTGTATGACAATGCGAGCGTAATAGTTACTCTTCTTAACAGAAAACAACTCTTGCTTGTAGGACCAGAAACTGCATGTGATTCAACTTCATTTACGACTGGGAAACAAACGCTAGCTCTCCTTACAAGAAACACACTCTGCTTTTGAGAAATGAGCACTCTTCTACTCCACTGTGTTTTCTATGGGGTCCGAACAGTGAGCTTGCTGAGAACAAAAGAACTGAGCTTCCTACACACACGGGCCATATCTAGTTCAACTCTGCTTAGGAAACTGACAAGAACAGTAGCTCCTCTTCAGTCCAATACACTGTACTTGCTGAGAACAGACGAGAAGGCTATTTGCACTATGTATGGCAAAGGGAGCACAATAGTCACTCTTCTTACCAGAAAACAACTCTTGCTCGTAGGACCAAAAACTGCATTTGATTCAACTCCATTTAGGACTGGGAAACAAACGCTAGCTCGCCTTACAAGAAACACACTCTGCTTTTGAGAAAAGAGCACTCTTCTACTCTACTGTGTTTCCTATGGGGTCCGAACAGTGAGCTTGCTCAGAACAAAAGAACTGTGCTTCCTACTCACACGGGCCATATCTAGTTCAACTCTGCTTAGGAAACTGAAAAGAACAGTAGATCCTCTTCAGTCCAATACGCTGTACATGCTGGGTACAGACGCCAGTGCTATTTGCACTGTGTATGTCAATGGGACCGCAATAGTGACTCTTCTTACCAGAAGAAAACCCTTGCTCGTAGGACCAGAAACTGCGTGTGATTCAACTCCATTTAGGACTGGGAAACAAACGCTAGCTCGCCTTACAAGAAACACACTCTGCTTTTGAGAAAAGAGCACTCTTCTACTCTACTGTGTTTCCTGTGGGGTCCAAACAGTGAGCTTGCTCAGAACAAGAACTGTGCTTCCTACACACACGGGCCATATCTAGTTCAATTCTGCTTAGGAAACTGACAAGAACAGTAGCTCCTCTTCAGTCCAATACATGCAATTGCTGGGAACAGACGCGAGGGCTATTTGCACTGTGTATGGCAAAGGGAGCGCAATAGTGACTCTTCTTACCAGAAAACAACTCTTGCTCATAGGACCAGAAAATGCATGTGTATTTCAACTCCATTTAGGACTGGGAAACAAACGCTAGCTCGCCTTATAAGAAACACACTCTGCTTTTGAGAAAAGAGCACTCTTCTACTCTACTGTGTTTCCTATAGGGCCAGAACAGTGAGCTTGCTGAGTACAAAAGAAATGTGCTTCCTACACACATGGGCCATATCTAGTTCAACTCTGCTTAGGAACCTGACAAGAACAGTAGATCCTCTTCAGTCCAATACACTGTACATGCTGGGTACAGACGCCAGTGCTATTTGTACTGTGTATGGCAAAGGGAGCGCAATAGTCACTCTTCTTACCAGAAAACAACTCTTGCTCGTAGGACCAGAAACTGCGTGTGATTCAACTCCATTTAGGATTGGGAAACAAACGCTAGGTCGCCTTACAAGAAACACACTCTGCTTTTGAGAAAAGAGCACTCTTCTCTCTACTGTGTTTCCTATGGGGTTCGAACAGTGAGCTTGCTCAGAACAAAAGACCTGTGCTTCCTACACACACGGGCCATATCTAGTTCAATTCTGCTTAGGAAACTGAAAAGAACCGTAGCTCCTCTTCAGTCCAATACACTGTACTTGCTGGGAACAGACGCGAGGGCTATTTGCACTGTGTATGGCAAAGGGAACGCAATAGTGACTCTTCTTACGAGAAAACAACTCCTGCTCGTAGGAACGGAAACTGCATGTGTATTTCAACTCCATTTAGGACTGGGAAACAAACGCTATCTCGCCTTACAAGCAACACACTCTGCTTTTGAGAAAAGAGAACTCTTCTCTCTACTGTGTTTCCTATGGGGTTCGAAATGTGAGCTTGCTCAGAACAAAAGAACTGTGCTTCCTACACACACGGGCTATATCATGTTCAACTCTGCTTAGGAAACTGAAAAGAACAGTAGATCCTCTTCAGTCCAATACGCTGTACATGCTGGGTATAGACGCCAGTGCTATTTGCACTGTGTATGGCAATGGGAGCGCAAGAGTGACTCTTCTTACCAGAAAACAACCCTTTCTCATAGGACCAGAAACTGCATGTGATTCAACTCCATTTAGGACTGGGAAACAAACACTAGCTCGCCTTACAAGAAACACACTCTGCTTTTGAGAGAAGAGCACTCTTCTACTCTACTGTGTTTCCTATGGGGTCCAAAGAGTGAGCTTGCTCAGAACAAAAGAACTGTGCTTCCTACACACAGGGGCATATCTAGTTCAATTCTGCTTAGGAAACTGACAAGAACAGTAGCTCTTCTTCAGTCCAATACACTGTACTTGCTGGGAACAGACACGAGTGCTATTTGCACTGTGTATGGCAATGGGAGCACAATAGTGACTCTTATTACCAGAAAACATCTCTTGCTCGTAGGACCAGAAACTGCATGTGATTCAACTCCATTTAGGACTGGGAAACAAACGCTAGCTCGACTTACAAGAAACACACTCTGCTTTTGAGAAAAGAGCACTCTTCTACTCTACTGTGTTTCCTATAGGGCCAGGACAGGGAGCTTGCTCAGACCAAAAGAACTGTGCTTCCTACACACACGGGCCATATCTAGTTCAATTCTGCTTAGGAAACTGACAAGAACAGTAGATCCTCTTCAGTTCAATACACTGTACATGCTGGGTACAGACGACAGTGCTATTTGCACTGTGTATGGCAATGGGAGTGCAATAGTGACTCTTCGAACCAGAAAACAACTCTTGCTGGTAGGACCAGAAACTGCATGTGTATTTCAACTCCATTTAGGACTAGGAAACAAATGGTAGCTCGCCTTACAAGAAACACACTCTGCTTTTGAGAAAATAGCACTCTTCTCTCTACTGTGTTTCCTATGGGGTTCGAACAGTGAGATTGCAAAGAACAAAAGAACTGTGCTTCCTACACACACGGCCTTATCTAGTTCAACTTTGCTTAGGAAACTGACATGAACAGTCGCTCTTCAGACCAATACACTGTACTTGCTGGAAACAGACACGAATGTTATTTGTACTATGTATGGCAATGGGAGCGCAATAGTGACTCTTCTTACCAGAAAACAAC
Organism: Peromyscus eremicus; assembly: GCF_949786415.1. Classification (NCBI taxonomy): domain Eukaryota; kingdom Metazoa; phylum Chordata; class Mammalia; order Rodentia; family Cricetidae; genus Peromyscus; species Peromyscus eremicus. Next base: position 28,958 of record NW_026737819.1, read on the forward strand.
TCTTGCTCGTAGGACCAAAAACTGCATTTGATTCAACTCCATTTAGGACTGGGAAACAAACGCTAGCTCGCCTTACAAGAAACACACTCTGCTTTTGAGAAAAGAGCACTCTTCTACTCTACTGTGTTTTCTATGGTGTCCGAAGAGTGAGCTTGCTGAGAACAAAAGAACTGTGCTTCCTACACACACGGGCCATATCTAGTTCAACTCTGCTTAGGAAACTGACAAGAACAATAGCTCCTCTTCAGTCCAACACACTGTACTTGCTGGGAACAGACGAGAGGGCTATTTGCACTATGTATGGCAAAGGGAGCGCAATAGTGACTCTTCTTACCAGAAAACAACTCTTGCTCGTAGGACCAAAATCTGCATTTGATTCAACTCTATTTAGGTCTGGAAAACAAACGCTAGTTCGCCTTACAAGAAACACACTCTGCTTTTGAGAAAAGAGCACTCTTCTACTCTACTGTGTTTCCTATGCGGTCCGAACAGTGAGCTTGTTCAGAACAAAAGAACTGTGCTTCCTACACACACGGGCCATATCTAGTTCAACTCTGCTTAGGAAACTGAAAAGAACAGGATATCCTCTTCATTCCAATACGCTGTACATGCTGGGTACAGACGCCAGTGCTATTTGCACTGTGTTTGGCAATGGGAGCGCAATAGTGACTCTTCTTACAAGAAAACAACCCTTGCTCATAGGACCAGAAACGGCATGCGATTCAACTCCATTTAGGACTGGGAAACAAACGCTAGCTCGCCTTACAAGAAACACACTCTACTTTTGAGGAAAGAGCACTCTTCTACTCTACTGTGTTTCCTATAGGGCCAGAACAGTGAGCTTGCTGAGTACAAAAGAACTGTGCTTCCTACACACATGGGCCATATCTAGTTCAACTCTGCTTAGGAACCTGACAAGAACAGTAGATCCTCTTCAGTCCAATACACTGTACATGCTGAGAACAGAGGACAGTGCTATTTGCCCTGTGTATGACAATGGGAGCGCAATAGTTACTCTTATTACCAGAAAAAACTCTTGCTCATAGGACCAGAAACTGCATGTGGTTCAACTCCATTTAGGACTGGGAAACAAGTGCTAGCTCGCCTTACAAGAAACACACTCTGCTTTTGAGAAAAGAGCACTCTTCTACTCTACTGTGTTTCCTATAGGGCTAGAACAGTCAGCGTGCTCAGAACAAAAGAACTGTGCTTCCTACACACACGGGCCATATCTAGTTCAATTCTGCTTAGGAAACTGACAAGAACAGTAGATCCTCTTCAGTCCAATACACTGTACATGCTGGGTACAGATGCCAGTGCTATTTGCACTGTGTATGGCAAAGGGAGCGCAATAGTGACTCTTCTTACCAGAAAACAACTCTTGCTCGTAGGACCAAAAACTGCATTTGATTCAACTCCATTTAGGACTGGGAAACAAACGGTAGCTCGCCTTACAAGAAACACACTCTGCTTTTGAGAAAAGAGCACTCTTCTCTCTACTGTGTTTCCTATGGGGTTCGAACAGTCAGCTTGCTCAGAAGAAAAGAACTGTGCTTCCTACACACACGGCCTTATCTAGTTCAACTTTGCTTAGGAAACTGACATGAACAGTTACTCCTCTTCATTCCAATACACTGTACTTGCTGGAAACAGACGCGAGTGTTATTTGTACTTTGTATGGCAATGGGAGCGCAATAGTGACTCTTCTTACCAGAAAACAACTCTTGCTCGTAGGACCAAAAACTGCATTTGATTCAACTCCATTTAGGACTGGGAAACAAACGCTAGCTCGCCTTACAAGAAACACACTCTGCTTTTGAGAAAAGAGCCCTCTTCTACTCTACTGTGTTTCCTATGTGGTCCGAACAGTGAGCTTGTTCAGAACAAAAGAACTGTGCTTCCTACACACACGGGCCATATCTAGTTCAACTCTGTTTGGAAACTGAAAAGAACAGTAGATCCTCTTCAGTCCAATACGCTGTACATGCTGGGTACAGACGGCAGTGCTATTTGCACTGTGTATGGCAATGGGAGCGCAATAGTGACTCTTCTTACCAGAAAACAACCCTTTCTCATAGGACAAGAAACTGCATGTTATTCAACTCCATTTAGGACTGGGAAACAAACGCTAGCTCGCCTTACAAGAAACACACTCTGCTTTTGAGAAAAGAGCACTCTTCTACTCTACTGTGTTTTCTATGGGGTCCGACAGTGAGCTTGATGAGAACAAAAGAACTGTGCTTCCTACACACATGGGCCATATCTAGTTCAACTCTGCTTAGGAAACTGACAAGAACAGTAGCTCCTCTCCAGTCCAATACACTGTACTTGCTGGGAACAGACGAGAGGGCTTTTTGCACTATGTATGGCAAAGGGAGCGCAATAGTGACTCTTCTTACCTGAAAACAACTCTTGCTCGTAGGACCAAAAACTGCATTTGATTCAACTCCATTTAGGACTGGGAAACAAATGCTAGCTCGCCTTACAAGGAACACACTCTGCTTTTGAGAAAAGAGCACTCTTCTACTCTACTGTGTTTCCTATGGGGTCCGAACAGTGAGCTTGCTCAGAACAAAAGAACTGTGCTTCCTACACACACGGGCCATATCTAGTTCAACTCTGCTTAGGAAACTGAAAAGAACAGTAGATCCTCTTCAGTCCAATACGCTGTA
>NW_026737820.1:0-31607 GCF_949786415.1 Peromyscus eremicus
GACTGAAGAGAAGCTACTGTTCTTGTCAGTTTCCTAAGCAGAGTTGAACTAGATATGCCCCGTGTGTGTAGGAAGCACAGTTCTTTTGTTCTGAGCAAGCTCACTGTTCTGGCCCTATAGGAAACACAGGAGAGTAGAAGAGTCCTGTTTTCTCAAAAGCAGAGTGTGTTTCTTGCAAGGCGAGCTAGCGTTTGTTTCCCAGTCCTAAACGGAGTTGAATCCCATGCAGTTTCTGGTCCTACGAGCAAGAGTTGTTTTCTGCTAAGAAGAGTCACTATTGCGCTCCCATTGCCATACACAGTGCAAATAGCACTCGCGTCTGTTCCCAGCAAGTACAGTGTATTGGACTGAAGAGAAGCTACTGTTCTTGTCAGTTTCCTAAGCAGAGTTGAACTAGATATGCCCCGTGTGTGTAGGAAGCACAGTTCTTTTGTTCTGAGCAAGCTCACTGTTCTGGCCCTATAGGAAACACTGGAGAGTAGAAGAGTGCTGTTTTCTCAAAAGCAGAGTGTGTTTCTTGCAAGGCGAGCTAGCGTTTGTTTCCCAGTCCTAAACGGAGTTGAATCCCATGCAGTTTCTGGTCCTACGAGCAAGAGTTGTTTTCTGCTAAGAAGAGTCCCTATTGCGCTCCCATTGCCATACACAGTGCAAATAGCACTCGCGTCTGTTCCCAGCAAGTACAGTGTATTGGACTGAAGAGAAGCTACTGTTCTTGTCAGTTTCCTAAGCAGAGTTGAACTAGATATGCCCGTGTGTGTAGGAAGCACAGTTCTTTTGTTCTGAGCAAGCTCACTGTTCTGGCCCTATAGGAAACACAGGAGAGTAGAAGAGTGCTGTTTTCTCAAAAGCAGAGTGTGTTTCTTGCAAGGCGAGCTAGCGTTTGTTTCCCAGTCCTAAACGGAGTTGAATCCCATGCAGTTTCTGGTCCTACGAGCAAGAGTTGTTTTCTGCTAAGAAGAGTCACTATTGCGCTCCCATTGCCATACACAGTGCAAATAGCACTGGCGTCTGTTCCCAGCAAGTACAGTGTATTGGACTGAAGAGAAGCTACTGTTCTTGTCAGTTTCCTAAGCAGAGTTGAACTAGATATGCCCCGTGTGTGTAGGAAGCACAGTTCTTTTGTTCTGAGCAAGCTCAATGTTCTGGCCCTATAGGAAACACAGGAGAGTAGAAGAGTGCTGTTTTCTCAAAAGCAGAGTGTGTTTCTTGCAAGACGAGCTAGCGTTTGTTTCCCAGTCCTAAACGGAGTTGAATCCCATGCAGTTTCTGGTCCTATGAGCAAGAGTTGTTTTCTGCTAAGAAGAGTCACTATTGCGCTCCCATTGCCAATACACAGTGCAAATAGCACTGGCGTCTGTTCCCAGCAAGTACAGTGTATTGGACTGAAGAGAAGCTACTGTTCTTGTCAGTGTCCTAAGCAGAGTTGAACTAGATATGCCCCGTGTGTGTAGGAAGCACAGTTCTTTTGTTCTGAGCAAGCTCAATGTTCTGGCCCTATAGGAAACACAGGAGAGTAGAAGAGTGCTGTTTTCTCAAAAGCAGAGTGTGTTTCTTGCAAGGCGAGCTAGCGTTTGTTTCCCAGTCCTAAACGGAGTTGAATCCCATGCAGTTTCTGGTCCTACGAGCAAGAGTTGTTTTCTGCTAAGAAGAGTCACTATTGCGCTCCCATTGCCATACACAGTGCAAATAGCACTGGCGTCTGTTCCCAGCAAGTACAGTGTATTGGACTGAAGAGAAGCTACTGTTCTTGTCAGTTTCCTAAGCAGAGTTGAACTAGATATGCCCCGTGTGTGTAGGAAGCACAGTTCTTTTGTTCTGAGCAAGCTCACTGTTCTGGCCCTATAGGAAACACAGGAGAGTTGAAGAGTGCTGTTTTCTCAAAAGCAGAGTGTGTTTCTTGCAAGGCGAGCTAGCGTTTGTTTCCCAGTCCTAAACGGAGTTGAATCCCATGCAGTTTCTGGTCCTACGAGCAAGAGTTGTTTTCTGCTAAGAAGAGTCCACTATTGCGCTCCCATTGCCATACACAGTGCAAATAGCACTCGCGTCTGTTCCCAGCAAGTACAGTGTATTGGACTGAAGAGAAGCTACTGTTCTTGTCAGTTTCCTAAGCAGAGTTGAACTAGATATGCCCCGTGTGTGTAGGAAGCACAGTTCTTTTGTTCTGAGCAAGCTCACTGTTCTGGCCCTATAGGAAACACAGGAGAGTAGAAGAGTGCTGTTTTCTCAAAAGCAGAGTGTGTTTCTTGCAAGGCGAGCTAGCGTTTGTTTCCCAGTCCTAAACGGATTTGAATCCCATGCCAGTTTCTGGTCCTACGAGCAAGAGTTGTTTTCTGCTAAGAGAGTCCACTATTGCGCTCCCATTGCCATACACAGTGCAAAATAGCACTCGCGGTCTGTTCCCAGCAAGTACAGTGTATTGGACTGAAGAGAAGCTACTGTTCTTGTCAGTTTCCTAAGGCAGAGTTGAACTAGATATGCCCCCGTGTGTGTAGGAAGCACAGTTCTTTTGTTCTGAGCAAGCTCAATGTTCTGGCCCCTATAGGAAACACAGGAGAGTAGAAGAGTGCTGTTTCTCAAAATCGGAATGTGTTTCTTGCAAGGTGAGCTAGCGTTTGTTTCCCAGTCCTAAACGGAGTTTGAATCCCATGCAGTTTCTGGTCCTACTAGCAAGAGTTGTTTTCTGCTAAGAAAAGTCACTATTGCGCTCCCATTGCCATACACAGTGCAAATAGCACTCGCGTCTGTTCCCAGCAAGTACAGTGTATTGGACTGAAGACAAGCTACTGTTCTTGTCAGTTTCCTAAGCAGAGTTGAACTAGATATGCCCCGTGTGTGTAGGAAGCACAGTTCTTTTGTTCTGAGCAAGCTCACTGTTCTGGTCGTATAGGAAACACAGGAGAGTAGACGAGTGCTGTTTTCTCAAAAGCAGAGTGTGTTTCTTGCAAGGCGAGCTAGCGTTTGTTTCCCAGTCCTGAACGGAGTTGAATCCCATGCAGTTTCTGGTCCTACGAGCAAGAGTTGTTTTCTGCTAAGAAGAGTCACTATTGCGCTCCCATTGCCATACACAGTGCAAATAGCACTGGCGTCTGTTCCCAGCAAGTACAGTGTATTGGACTGAAGAGAAGCTACTGTTCTTGTCAGTTTCCTAAGCAGAGTTGAACTAGATATGCCCCGTGTGTGTAGGAAGCACAGTTCTTTTGTTCTGAGCAAGCTCACTGTTCTGGTCCTATAGGAAACACAGGAGAGTAGAAGAGTGCTGTTTTCTCAAAAGCAGAGTGTGTTTCTTGCAAGGCGAGCTAGCGTTTGTTTCCCAGTCCTAAACGGAGTTGAATCCCATGCAGTTTCTGGTCCTACGAGCAAGAGTTGTTTTCTGCTAAGAAGAGTCACTATTGCGCTCCCATTGCCATACACAGTGCAAATAGCACTGGCGTCTGTTCCCAGCAAGTACAGTGTATTGGACTGAAGAGAAGCTACTGTTCTTGTCAGTTTCCTAAGCAGAGTTGAAATAGATATGCCCCGTGTGTGTAGGAAGCACAGTTCTTTTGTTCTGAGCAAGCTCAATGTTCTGGCCCTATACGGAAACACAGGAGAGTAGAAGAGTGCTGTTTTCTCAAAATCGGAATGTGTTTCTTGCAAGGTGAGCTAGCGTTTGTTTCCCAGTCCTAAACGGAGTTTGAATCCCATGCAGTTTCTGGTCCTACTAGCAAGAGTTGTTTTCTGCTAAGAAAAGTCATTATTGCGCTCCCATTGCCATACACAGTGCAAATAGCACTCGCGTCTGTTCCCAGCAAGTACAGTGTATTGGACTGAAGAGAAGCTACTGTTCTTGTCAGTTTCCTAAGCAGAGTTGAACTAGATATGCCCCGTGTGTGTAGGAAGCACAGTTCTTTTGTTCTGAGCAAGCTCACTGTTCTGGTCGTATAGGAAACACAGGAGAGTAGACGAGTGCTGTTTTCTCAAAAGCAGAGTGTGTTTCTTGCAAGGCGAGCTAGCGTTTGTTTCCCAGTCCTAAACGGAGTTGAATCCCATGCAGTTTCTGGTCCTACGAGCAAGAGTTGTTTTCTGCTAAGAAGAGTCACTATTGCGCTCCCATTGCCATACACAGTGCAAATAGCACTCGCGTCTGTTCCCAGCAAGTACAGTGTATTGGACTGAAGACAAGCTACTGTTCTTGTCAGTTTCCTAAGCAGAGTTGAACTAGATATGCCCCGTGTGTGTAGGAAGCACAGTTGTTTTGTTCTGAGCAAGCTCACTGTTCTGGCCCTATAGGAAACACAGTGGAGTAGAAGAGTGCTGTTTTCTCAAAAGCAGAGTGTGTTTCTTGCAAGGCGAGCTAGCGTTTGTTTCCCAGTCCTAAACGGAGTTGAATCCCATGCAGTTTCTGGTCCTACGAGCAAGAGTTGTTTTCTGCTAAGAAGAGTCACTATTGCGCTCCCAATTGCCATACACAGTGCAAATAGCACTCGCGTCTGTTCCCAGCAAGTACAGTGTATTGGACTGAAGAGAAGCTACTGTTCTTGTCACTTTCCTAAGCAGAGTTGAACTAGATATGCCCCGTGTGTGTAGGAAGCACAGTTCTTTTGTTCTGAGCAAGCTCACTGTTCTGGCCCTATAGGAAACACAGGAGAGTTGAAGAGTGCTGTTTCTCAAAAGCAGAGTGTGTTTCTTGCAAGGCGAGCTAGCGTTTGTTTCCCAGTCCTAAACGGAGTTGAATCCCATGCAGTTTCTGGTCCTACGAGCAAGAGTTGTTTTCTGCTAAGAAGAGTCACTATTGCGCTCCCATTGCCATACACAGTGCAAATAGCACTCGCGTCTGTTCCCAGCAAGTACAGTGTATTGGACTGAAGAGAAGCTACTGTTCTTGTCAGTTTCCTAAGCAGAGTTGAACTAGATATGCCCCGTGTGTGTAGGAAGCACAGTTCTTTTGTTCTGAGCAAGCTCACTGTTCTGGTCCTATAGGAAAACACAGGAGAGTAGAAGAGTGCTGTTTTTCTCAAAAGCAGAGTGTGTTTCTTGCAAGGCGAGCTAGCGTTTGTTTCCCAGTCCTAAACGGAGTTGAATCCCATGCAGTTTCTGGTCCTACGAGCAAGAGTTGTTTTCTGCTAAGAAGAGTCACTATTGCGCTCCCATTGCCATACACAGTGCAAATAGCACTGGCGTCTGTTCCCAGCAAGTACAGTGTATTGGACTGAAGAGAAGCTACTGTTCTTGTCAGTTTCCTAAGCAGAGTTGAAATAGATATGCCCCGTGTGTGTAGGAAGCACAGTTCTTTTGTTCTGAGCAAGCTCAATGTTCTGGCCCTATAGGAAACACAGGAGAGTAGAAGAGTGCTGTTTTCTCAAAATCGGAATGTGTTTCTTGCAAGGTGAGCTAGCGTTTGTTTCCCAGTCCTAAACGGAGTTTGAATCCCATGCAGTTTCTGGTCCTACTAGCAAGAGTTGTTTTCTGCTAAGAAAAGTCATTATTGCGCTCCCATTGCCATACACAGTGCAAATAGCACTCGCGTCTGTTCCCAGCAAGTACAGTGTATTGGACTGAAGAGAAGCTACTGTTCTTGTCAGTTTCCTAAGCAGAGTTGAACTAGATATGCCCCGTGTGTGTAGGAAGCACAGTTCTTTTGTTCTGAGCAAGCTCACTGTTCTGGTCGTATAGGAAACACAGGAGAGTAGACGAGTGCTGTTTTCTCAAAAGCAGAGTGTGTTTCTTGCAAGGCGAGCTAGCGTTTGTTTCCCAGTCCTAAACGGAGTTGAATCCCATGCAGTTTCTGGTCCTACGAGCAAGAGTTGTTTTCTGCTAAGAAGAGTCACTATTGCGCTCCCATTGCCATACACAGTGCAAATAGCACTCGCGTCTGTTCCCAGCAAGTACAGTGTATTGGACTGAAGAGAAGCTACTGTTCTTGTCAGTTTCCTAAGCAGAGTTGAACTAGATATGCCCCGTGTGTGTAGGAAGCACAGTTGTTTTGTTCTGAGCAAGCTCACTGTTCTGGCCCTATAGGAAACACAGGAGAGTAGAAGAGTGCTGTTTTCTCAAAAGCAGAGTGTGTTTCTTGCAAGGCGAGCTAGCGTTTGTTTCCCAGTCCTAAACGGAGTTGAATCCCATGCAGTTTCTGGTCCTACGAGCAAGAGTTGTTTTCTGCTAAGAAGAGTCACTATTGCGCTCCCATTGCCATACACAGTGCAAATAGCACTGGCGTCTGTTCCCAGCAAGTACAGTGTATTGGACTGAAGAGAAGCTACTGTTCTTGTCAGTTTCCTAAGCAGAGTTGAACTAGATATGCCCCGTGTGTGTAGGAAGCACAGTTCTTTTGTTCTGAGCAAGCTCAATGTTCTGGCCCTATAGGAAACACAGGAGAGTAGAAGAGTGCTGTTTTCTCAAAAGCAGAGTGTGTTTCTTGCAAGGCGAGCTAGCGTTTGTTTCCCAGTCCTAAACGGAGTTGAATCCCATGCAGTTTCTGGTCCTACGAGCAAGAGTTGTTTTCTGCTAAGAAGAGTCACTATTGTGCTCCCATTGCCATACACAGTGCAAATAGCACTCGCGTCTGTTCCCAGCAAGTACAGTGTATTGGACTGAAGAGAAGCTACTGTTCTTGTCACTTTCCTAAGCAGAGTTGAACTAGATATGCCCCGTGTGTGTAGGAAGCACAGTTCTTTTGTTCTGAGCAAGCTCACTGTTCTGGCCCTATAGGAAACACAGGAGAGTTGAAGAGTGCTGTTTTCTCAAAAGCAGAGTGTGTTTCTTGCAAGGCGAGCTAGCGTTTGTTTCCCAGTCCTAAACGGAGTTGAATCCCATGCAGTTTCTGGTCCTACGAGCAAGAGTTGTTTTCTGCTAAGAAGAGTCACTATTGCGCTCCCATTGCCATACACAGTGCAAATAGCACTCGCGTCTGTTCCCAGCAAGTACAGTGTATTGGACTGAAGAGAAGCTACTGTTCTTGTCAGTTTCCTAAGCAGAGTTGAACTAGATATGCCCCGTGTGTGTAGGAAGCACAGTTCTTTTGTTCTGAGCAAGCTCACTGTTCTGGCCCTATAGGAAACACAGGAGAGTAGAAGAGTGCTGTTTTCTCAAAAGCAGAGTGTGTTTCTTGCAAGGCGAGCTAGCGTTTGTTTCCCAGTCCTAAACGGAGTTGAATCCCATGCAGTTTCTGGTCCTACGAGCAAGAGTTGTTTTCTGCTAAGAAGAGTCACTATTGCGCTCCCATTGCCATACACAGTGCAAATAGCACTCGCGTCTGTTCCCAGCAAGTACAGTGTATTGGACTGAAGAGAAGCTACTGTTCTTGTCAGTTTCCTAAGCAGAGTTGAACTAGATATGCCCCGTGTGTGTAGGAAGCACAGTTCTTTTGTTCTGAGCAAGCTCAATGTTCTGGCCCTATAGGAAACACAGGAGAGTAGAAGAGTGCTGTTTTCTCAAAATCGGAATGTGTTTCTTGCAAGGTGAGCTAGCGTTTGTTTCCCAGTCCTAAACGGAGTTTGAATCCCATGCAGTTTCTGGTCCTACTAGCAAGAGTTGTTTTCTGCTAAGAAAAGTCACTATTGCGCTCCCATTGCCATACACAGTGCAAATAGCACTCGCGTCTGTTCCCAGCAAGTACAGTGTATTGGACTGAAGACAAGCTACTGTTCTTGTCAGTTTCCTAAGCAGAGTTGAACTAGATATGCCCCGTGTGTGTAGGAAGCACAGTTCTTTTGTTCTGAGCAAGCTCACTGTTCTGGTCGTATAGGAAACACAGGAGAGTAGACGAGTGCTGTTTTCTCAAAAGCAGAGTGTGTTTCTTGCAAGGCGAGCTAGCGTTTGTTTCCCAGTCCTAAACGGAGTTGAATCCCATGCAGTTTCTGGTCCTACGAGCAAGAGTTGTTTTCTGCTAAGAAGAGTCACTATTGCGCTCCCATTGCCATACACAGTGCAAATAGCACTCGCGTCTGTTCCCAGCAAGTACAGTGTATTGGACTGAAGAGAAGCTACTGTTCTTGTCAGTTTCCTAAGCAGAGTTGAACTAGATATGCCCCGTGTGTGTAGGAAGCACAGTTCTTTTGTTCTGAGCAAGCTCACTGTTCTGGTCCTATAGGAAACACAGGAGAGTAGAAGAGTGCTGTTTTCTCAAAAGCAGAGTGTGTTTCTTGCAAGGCGAGCTAGCGTTTGTTTCCCAGTCCTAAACGGAGTTGAATCCCATGCAGTTTCTGGTCCTACGAGCAAGAGTTGTTTTCTGCTAAGAAGAGTCACTATTGCGCTCCCATTGCCATACACAGTGCAAATAGCACTGGCGTCTGTTCCCAGCAAGTACAGTGTATTGGACTGAAGAGAAGCTACTGTTCTTGTCAGTTTCCTAAGCATAGTTGAAATAGATATGCCCCGTGTGTGTAGGAAGCACAGTTCTTTTGTTCTGAGCAAGCTCAATGTTCTGGCCCTATAGGAAACACAGGAGAGTAGAAGAGTGCTGTTTTCTCAAAATCGGAATGTGTTTCTTGCAAGGTGAGCTAGCGTTTGTTTCCCAGTCCTAAACGGAGTTTGAATCCCATGCAGTTTCTGGTCCTACTAGCAAGAGTTGTTTTCTGCTAAGAAAAGTCATTATTGCGCTCCCATTGCCATACACAGTGCAAATAGCACTCGCGTCTGTTCCCAGCAAGTACAGTGTATTGGACTGAAGAGAAGCTACTGTTCTTGTCAGTTTCCTAAGCAGAGTTGAACTAGATATGCCCCGTGTGTGTAGGAAGCACAGTTCTTTTGTTCTGAGCAAGCTCACTGTTCTGGTCGTATAGGAAACACAGGAGAGTAGACGAGTGCTGTTTTCTCAAAAGCAGAGTGTGTTTCTTGCAAGGCGAGCTAGCGTTTGTTTCCCAGTCCTAAACGGAGTTGAATCCCATGCAGTTTCTGGTCCTACGAGCAAGAGTTGTTTTCTGCTAAGAAGAGTCACTATTGCGCTCCCATTGCCATACACAGTGCAAATAGCACTCGCGTCTGTTCCCAGCAAGTACAGTGTATTGGACTGAAGAGAAGCTACTGTTCTTGTCAGTTTCCTAAGCAGAGTTGAACTAGATATGCCCCGTGTGTGTAGGAAGCACAGTTGTTTTGTTCTGAGCAAGCTCACTGTTCTGGCCCTATAGGAAACACAGGAGAGTAGAAGAGTGCTGTTTTCTCAAAAGCAGAGTGTGTTTCTTGCAAGGCGAGCTAGCGTTTGTTTCCCAGTCCTAAACGGAGTTGAATCCCATGCAGTTTCTGGTCCTACGAGCAAGAGTTGTTTTCTGCTAAGAAGAGTCACTATTGCGCTCCCATTGCCATACACAGTGCAAATAGCACTGGCGTCTGTTCCCAGCAAGTACAGTGTATTGGACTGAAGAGAAGCTACTGTTCTTGTCAGTTTCCTAAGCAGAGTTGAACTAGATATGCCCCGTGTGTGTAGGAAGCACAGTTCTTTTGTTCTGAGCAAGCTCACTGTTCTGGCCCTATAGGAAACACAGGAGAGTAGAAGAGTGCTGTTTTCTCAAAAGCAGAGTGTGTTTCTTGCAAGGCGAGCTAGAGTTTGTTTCCCAGTCCTAAACGGAGTTGAATCCCATGCAGTTTCTGGTCCTACGAGCAAGAGTTGTTTTCTGCTAAGAAGAGTCCCTATTGCGCTCCCATTGCCATACACAGTGCAAATAGCACTCGCGTCTGTTCCCAGCAAGTACAGTGTATTGGACTGAAGAGAAGCTACTGTTCTTGTCAGTTTCCTAAGCAGAGTTGAACTAGATATGCCCCGTGTGTGTAGGAAGCACAGTTCTTTTGTTCTGAGCAAGCTCACTGTTCTGGCCCTATAGGAAACACAGGAGAGTAGAAGAGTGCTGTTTTCTCAAAAGCAGAGTGTGTTTCTTGCAAGGCGAGCTAGCGTTTGTTTCCCAGTCCTAAACGGAGTTGAATCCCATGCAGTTTCTGGTCCTACGAGCAAGAGTTGTTTTCTGCTAAGAAGAGTCACTATTGCGCTCCCATTGCCATACACAGTGCAAATAGCACTGGCGTCTGTTCCCAGCAAGTACAGTGTATTGGACTGAAGAGAAGCTACTGTTCTTGTCAGTTTCCTAAGCAGAGTTGAACTAGATATGCCCCGTGTGTGTAGGAAGCACAGTTCTTTTGTTCTGAGCAAGCTCAATGTTCTGGCCCTATAGGAAACACAGGAGAGTAGAAGAGTGCTGTTTTCTCAAAAGCAGAGTGTGTTTCTTGCAAGACGAGCTAGCGTTTGTTTCCCAGTCCTAAACGGAGTTGAATCCCATGCAGTTTCTGGTCCTATGAGCAAGAGTTGTTTTCTGCTAAGAAGAGTCACTATTGCGCTCCCATTGCCATACACAGTGCAAATAGCACTGGCGTCTGTTCCCAGCAAGTACAGTGTATTGGACTGAAGAGAAGCTACTGTTCTTGTCAGTTTCCTAAGCAGAGTTGAACTAGATATGCCCCGTGTGTGTAGGAAGCACAGTTCTTTTGTTCTGAGCAAGCTCAATGTTCTGGCCCTATAGGAAACACAGGAGAGTAGAAGAGTGCTGTTTTCTCAAAAGCAGAGTGTGTTTCTTGCAAGGCGAGCTAGCGTTTGTTTCCCAGTCCTAAACGGAGTTGAATCCCATGCAGTTTCTGGTCCTACGAGCGAGAGTTGTTTTCTGCTAAGAAGAGTCACTATTGCGCTCCCATTGCCATACACAGTGCAAATAGCACTGGCGTCTGTTCCCAGCAAGTACAGTGTATTGGACTGAAGAGAAGCTACTGTTCTTGTCAGTTTCCTAAGCAGAGTTGAACTAGATATGCCCCGTGTGTGTAGGAAGCACAGTTCTTTTGTTCTGAGCAAGCTCACTGTTCTGGCCCTATAGGAAACACAGGAGAGTAGAAGAGTGCTGTTTTCTCAAAAGCAGAGTGTGTTTCTTGCAAGGCGAGCTAGCGTTTGTTTCCCAGTCCTAAACGGAGTTGAATCCCATGCAGTTTCTGGTCCTATGAGCAAGAGTTGTTTTCTGCTAAGAAGAGTCACTATTGCGCTCCCATTGCCATACACAGTGCAAATAGCACTCGCGTCTGTTCCCAGCAAGTACAGTGTATTGGACTGAAGAGAAGCTACTGTTCTTGTCAGTTTCCTAAGCAGAGTTGAACTAGATATGCCCCGTGTGTGTAGGAAGCACAGTTCTTTTGTTCTGAGCAAGCTCACTGTTCTGGCCCTATAGGAAACACAGGAGAGTAGAAGAGTGCTGTTTTCTCAAAAGCAGAGTGTGTTTCTTGCAAGGCGAGCTAGCGTTTGTTTCCCAGTCCTAAACGGAGTTGAATCCCATGCAGTTTCTGGTCCTACGAGCAAGAGTTGTTTTCTGCTAAGAAGAGTCACTATTGCGCTCCCATTGCCATACACAGTGCAAATAGCACTCGCGTCTGTTCCCAGCAAGTACAGTGTATTGGACTGAAGAGAAGCTACTGTTCTTGTCAGTTTCCTAAGCAGAGTTGAACTAGATATGCCCCGTGTGCGTAGGAAGCACAGTTCTTTTGTTCTGAGCAAGCTCAATGTTCTGGCCCTATAGGAAACACAGGAGAGTAGAAGAGTGCTGTTTTCTCAAAAGCAGAGTGTGTTTCTTGCAAGACGAGCTAGCGTTTGTTTCCCAGTCCTAAACGGAGTTGAATCCCATGCAGTTTCTGGTCCTATGAGCAAGAGTTGTTTTCTGCTAAGAAGAGTCACTATTGCGCTCCCATTGCCATACACAGTGCAAATAGCACTGGCGTCTGTTCCCAGCAAGTACAGTGTATTGGACTGAAGAGAAGCTACTGTTCTTGTCAGTTTCCTAAGCAGAGTTGAACTAGATATGCCCCGTGTGTGTAGGAAGCACAGTTCTTTTGTTCTGAGCAAGCTCAATGTTCTGGCCCTATAGGAAACACAGGAGAGTAGAAGAGTGCTGTTTTCTCAAAAGCAGAGTGTGTTTCTTGCAAGGCGAGCTAGCGTTTGTTTCCCAGTCCTAAACGGAGTTGAATCCCATGCAGTTTCTGGTCCTACGAGCAAGAGTTGTTTTCTGCTAAGAAGAGTCCCTATTGCGCTCCCATTGCCATACACAGTGCAAATAGCACTCGCGTCTGTTCCCAGCAAGTACAGTGTATTGGACTGAAGAGAAGCTACTGTTCTTGTCAGTTTCCTAAGCAGAGTTGAACTAGATATGCCCCGTGTGTGTAGGAAGCACAGTTCTTTTGTTCTGAGCAAGCTCACTGTTCTGGCCCTATAGGAAACACAGGAGAGTAGAAGAGTGCTGTTTTCTCAAAAGCAGAGTGTGTTTCTTGCAAGTCGAGCTAGCGTTTGTTTCCCAGTCCTAAACGGAGTTGAATCCCATGCAGTTTCTGGTCCTACGAGCAAGAGTTGTTTTCTGCTAAGAAGAGTCACTATTGCGCTCCCATTGCCATACACAGTGCAAATAGCACTCGCGTCTGTTCCCAGCAAGTACAGTGTATTGGACTGAAGAGAAGCTACTGTTCTTGTCACTTTCCTAAGCAGAGTTGAACTAGATATGCCCCGTGTGTGTAGGAAGCACAGTTCTTTTGTTCTGAGCAAGCTCACTGTTCTGGCCCTATAGGAAACACAGGAGAGTTGAAGAGTGCTGTTTTCTCAAAAGCAGAGTGTGTTTCTTGCAAGGCGAGCTAGCGTTTGTTTCCCAGTCCTAAACGGAGTTGAATCCCATGCAGTTTCTGGTCCTACGAGCAAGAGTTGTTTTCTGCTAAGAAGAGTCACTATTGCGCTCCCATTGCCATACACAGTGCAAATAGCACTCGCGTCTGTTCCCAGCAAGTACAGTGTATTGGACTGAAGAGAAGCTACTGTTCTTGTCAGTTTCCTAAGCAGAGTTGAACTAGATATGCCCCGTGTGTGTAGGAAGCACAGTTGTTTTGTTCTGAGCAAGCTCACTGTTCTGGCCCTATAGGAAACACAGGAGAGTAGAAGAGTGCTGTTTTCTCAAAAGCAGAGTGTGTTTCTTGCAAGGCGAGCTAGCGTTTGTTTCCCAGTCCTAAACGGAGTTGAATCCCATGCAGTTTCTGGTCCTACGAGCGAGAGTTGTTTTCTGCTAAGAAGAGTCACTATTGCGCTCCCATTGCCATACACAGTGCAAATAGCACTGGCGTCTGTTCCCAGCAAGTACAGTGTATTGGACTGAAGAGAAGCTACTGTTCTTGTCAGTTTCCTAAGCAGAGTTGAACTAGATATGCCCCGTGTGTGTAGGAAGCACAGTTCTTTTGTTCTGAGCAAGCTCACTGTTCTGGCCCTATAGGAAACACAGGAGAGTAGAAGAGTGCTGTTTTCTCAAAAGCAGAGTGTGTTTCTTGCAAGGCGAGCTAGCGTTTGTTTCCCAGTCCTAAACGGAGTTGAATCCCATGCAGTTTCTGGTCCTATGAGCAAGAGTTGTTTTCTGCTAAGAAGAGTCACTATTGCGCTCCCATTGCCATACACAGTGCAAATAGCACTCGCGTCTGTTCCCAGCAAGTACAGTGTATTGGACTGAAGAGAAGCTACTGTTCTTGTCAGTTTCCTAAGCAGAGTTGAACTAGATATGCCCCGTGTGTGTAGGAAGCACAGTTCTTTTGTTCTGAGCAAGCTCACTGTTCTGGCCCTATAGGAAACACAGGAGAGTAGAAGAGTGCTGTTTTCTCAAAAGCAGAGTGTGTTTCTTGCAAGGCGAGCTAGCGTTTGTTTCCCAGTCCTAAACGGAGTTGAATCCCATGCAGTTTCTGGTCCTACGAGCAAGAGTTGTTTTCTGCTAAGAAGAGTCACTATTGCGCTCCCATTGCCATACACAGTGCAAATAGCACTCGCGTCTGTTCCCAGCAAGTACAGTGTATTGGACTGAAGAGAAGCTACTGTTCTTGTCAGTTTCCTAAGCAGAGTTGAACTAGATATGCCCCGTGTGCGTAGGAAGCACAGTTCTTTTGTTCTGAGCAAGCTCAATGTTCTGGCCCTATAGGAAACACAGGAGAGTAGAAGAGTGCTGTTTTCTCAAAAGCAGAGTGTGTTTCTTGCAAGACGAGCTAGCGTTTGTTTCCCAGTCCTAAACGGAGTTGAATCCCATGCAGTTTCTGGTCCTATGAGCAAGAGTTGTTTTCTGCTAAGAAGAGTCACTATTGCGCTCCCATTGCCATACACAGTGCAAATAGCACTGGCGTCTGTTCCCAGCAAGTACAGTGTATTGGACTGAAGAGAAGCTACTGTTCTTGTCAGTTTCCTAAGCAGAGTTGAACTAGATATGCCCCGTGTGTGTAGGAAGCACAGTTCTTTTGTTCTGAGCAAGCTCAATGTTCTGGCCCTATAGGAAACACAGGAGAGTAGAAGAGTGCTGTTTTCTCAAAAGCAGAGTGTGTTTCTTGCAAGGCGAGCTAGCGTTTGTTTCCCAGTCCTAAACGGAGTTGAATCCCATGCAGTTTCTGGTCCTACGAGCAAGAGTTGTTTTCTGCTAAGAAGAGTCCCTATTGTGCTCCCATTGCCATACACAGTGCAAATAGCACTCGCGTCTGTTCCCAGCAAGTACAGTGTATTGGACTGAAGAGAAGCTACTGTTCTTGTCAGTTTCCTAAGCAGAGTTGAACTAGATATGCCCCGTGTGTGTAGGAAGCACAGTTCTTTTGTTCTGAGCAAGCTCACTGTTCTGGCCCTATAGGAAACACAGGAGAGTAGAAGAGTGCTGTTTTCTCAAAAGCAGAGTGTGTTTCTTGCAAGTCGAGCTAGCGTTTGTTTCCCAGTCCTAAACGGAGTTGAATCCCATGCAGTTTCTGGTCCTACGAGCAAGAGTTGTTTTCTGCTAAGAAGAGTCACTATTGCGCTCCCATTGCCATACACAGTGCAAATAGCACTCGCGTCTGTTCCCAGCAAGTACAGTGTATTGGACTGAAGAGAAGCTACTGTTCTTGTCACTTTCCTAAGCAGAGTTGAACTAGATATGCCCCGTGTGTGTAGGAAGCACAGTTCTTTTGTTCTGAGCAAGCTCACTGTTCTGGCCCTATAGGAAACACAGGAGAGTTGAAGAGTGCTGTTTTCTCAAAAGCAGAGTGTGTTTCTTGCAAGGCGAGCTAGCGTTTGTTTCCCAGTCCTAAACGGAGTTGAATCCCATGCAGTTTCTGGTCCTACGAGCAAGAGTTGTTTTCTGCTAAGAAGAGTCACTATTGCGCTCCCATTGCCATACACAGTGCAAATAGCACTCGCGTCTGTTCCCAGCAAGTACAGTGTATTGGACTGAAGAGAAGCTACTGTTCTTGTCAGTTTCCTAAGCAGAGTTGAACTAGATATGCCCCGTGTGTGTAGGAAGCACAGTTCTTTTGTTCTGAGCAAGCTCACTGTTCTGGCCCTATAGGAAACACAGGAGAGTAGAAGAGTGCTGTTTTCTCAAAAGCAGAGTGTGTTTCTTGCAAGGCGAGCTAGCGTTTGTTTCCCAGTCCTAAACGGAGTTGAATCCCATGCAGTTTCTGGTCCTACGAGCAAGAGTTGTTTTCTGCTAAGAAGAGTCACTATTGCGCTCCCATTGCCATACACAGTGCAAATAGCACTGGCGTCTGTTCCCAGCAAGTACAGTGTATTGGACTGAAGAGAAGCTACTGTTCTTGTCAGTTTCCTAAGCAGAGTTGAACTAGATATGCCCCGTGTGTGTAGGAAGCACAGTTCTTTTGTTCTGAGCAAGCTCAATGTTCTGGCCCTATAGGAAACACAGGAGAGTAGAAGAGTGCTGTTTTCTCAAAATCGGAATGTGTTTCTTGCAAGGTGAGCTAGCGTTTGTTTCCCAGTCCTAAACGGAGTTTGAATCCCATGCAGTTTCTGGTCCTACTAGCAAGAGTTGTTTTCTGCTAAGAAAAGTCACTATTGCGCTCCCATTGCCATACACAGTGCAAATAGCACTCGCGTCTGTTCCCAGCAAGTACAGTGTATTGGACTGAAGAGAAGCTACTGTTCTTCTCAGTTTCCTAAGCAGAGTTGAACTAGATATGCCCCGTGTGTGTAGGAAGCACAGTTCTTTTGTTCTGAGCAAGCTCACTGTTCTGGCCCTATAGGAAACACAGGAGAGTAGACGAGTGCTGTTTTCTCAAAAGCAGAGTGTGTTTCTTGCAAGGCGAGCTAGCGTTTGTTTCCCAGTCCTAAACGGAGTTGAATCCCATGCAGTTTCTGGTCCTACGAGCAAGAGTTGTTTTCTGCTAAGAAGAGTCACTATTGCGCACCCATTGCCATACACAGTGCAAATAGCACTGGCGTCTGTTCCCAGCAAGTACAGTGTATTGGACTGAAGAGAAGCTACTGTTCTTGTCAGTTTCCTAAGCAGAGTTGAACTAGATATGCCCCGTGTGTGTAGGAAGCACAGTTCTTTTGTTCTGAGCAAGCTCACTGTTCTGGCCCTATAGGAAACACAGGAGAGTAGAAGAGTGCTGTTTTCTCAAAAGCAGAGTGTGTTTCTTGCAAGGCGAGCTAGCGTTTGTTTCCCAGTCCTAAACGGAGTTGAATCCCATGCAGTTTCTGGTCCTACGAGCAAGAGTTGTTTTCTGCTAAGAAGAGTCACTATTGCGCTCCCATTGCCAAACACAGTGCAAATAGCACTGGCGTCTGTTCCCAGCAAGTACAGTGTATTGGACTGAAGAGAAGCTACTGTTCTTGTCAGTTTCCTAAGCAGAGTTGAACTAGATATGCCCCGTGTGTGTAGGAAGCACAGTTCTTTTGTTCTGAGCAAGCTCAATGTTCTGGCCCTATAGGAAACACAGGAGAGTAAAAGAGTGCTGTTTTCTCAAAATCGGAATGTGTTTCTTGCAAGGTGAGCTAGCGTTTGTTTCCCAGTCCTAAACGGAGTTTGAATCCCATGCAGTTTCTGGTCCTACTAGCAAGAGTTGTTTTCTGCTAAGAAAAGTCACTATTGCGCTCCCATTGCCATACACAGTGCAAATAGCACTCGCGTCTGTTCCCAGCAAGTACAGTGTATTGGACTGAAGAGAAGCTACTGTTCTTCTCAGTTTCCTAAGCAGAGTTGAACTAGATATGCCCCGTGTGTGTAGGAAGCACAGTTCTTTTGTTCTGAGCAAGCTCACTGTTCTGGTCGTATAGGAAACACAGGAGAGTAGACGAGTGCTGTTTTCTCAAAAGCAGAGTGTGTTTCTTGCAAGGCGAGCTAGCGTTTGTTTCCCAGTCCTAAACGGAGTTGAATCCCATGCAGTTTCTGGTCCTACGAGCAAGAGTTGTTTTCTGCTAAGAAGAGTCACTATTGCGCTCCCATTGCCATACACAGTGCAAATAGCACTCGCGTCTGTTCCCAGCAAGTACAGTGTATTGGACTGAAGAGAAGCTACTGTTCTTGTCAGTTTCCTAAGCAGAGTTGAACTAGATATGCCCCGTGTGTGTAGGAAGCACAGTTCTTTTGTTCTGAGCAAGCTCACTGTTCTGGCCCTATAGGAAACACAGGAGAGTAGAAGAGTGCTGTTTTCTCAAAAGCAGAGTGTGTTTCTTGCAAGGCGAGCTAGCGTTTGTTTCCCAGTCCTAAACGGAGTTGAATCCCATGCAGTTTCTGGTCCTACGAGCAAGAGTTGTTTTCTGCTAAGAAGAGTCACTATTGCGCTCCCATTGCCATACACAGTGCAAATAGCACTCGCGTCTGTTCCCAGCAAGTACAGTGTATTGGACTGAAGAGAAGCTACTGTTCTTGTCAGTTTCCTAAGCAGAGTTGAACTAGATATGCCCCGTGTGTGTAGGAAGCACAGTTCTTTTGTTCTGAGCAAGCTCAATGTTCTGGCCCTATAGGAAACACAGGAGAGTAGAAGAGTGCTGTTTTCTCAAAATCGGAATGTGTTTCTTGCAAGGTGAGCTAGCGTTTGTTTCCCAGTCCTAAACGGAGTTTGAATCCCATGCAGTTTCTGGTCCTACTAGCAAGAGTTGTTTTCTGCTAAGAAAAGTCACTATTGCGCTCCCATTGCCATACACAGTGCAAATAGCACTCGCGTCTGTTCCCAGCAAGTACAGTGTATTGGACTGAAGAGAAGCTACTGTTCTTGTCAGTTTCCTAAGCAGAGTTGAACTAGATATGCCCCGTGTGTGTAGGAAGCACAGTTCTTTTGTTCTGAGCAAGCTCACTGTTCTGGTCGTATAGGAAACACAGGAGAGTAGACGAGTGCTGTTTTCTCAAAAGCAGAGTGTGTTTCTTGCAAGGCGAGCTAGCGTTTGTTTCCCAGTCCTAAACGGAGTTGAATCCCATGCAGTTTCTGGTCCTACGAGCAAGAGTTGTTTTCTGCTAAGAAGAGTCACTATTGCGCTCCCATTGCCATACACAGTGCAAATAGCACTCGCGTCTGTTCCCAGCAAGTACAGTGTATTGGACTGAAGAGAAGCTACTGTTCTTGTCAGTTTCCTAAGCAGAGTTGAACTAGATATGCCCCGTGTGTGTAGGAAGCACAGTTGTTTTGTTCTGAGCAAGCTCACTGTTCTGGCCCTATAGGAAACACAGGAGAGTAGAAGAGTGCTGTTTTCTCAAAAGCAGAGTGTGTTTCTTGCAAGGCGAGCTAGCGTTTGTTTCCCAGTCCTAAACGGAGTTGAATCCCATGCACTTTCTGGTCCTACGAGCAAGAGTTGTTTTCTGCTAAGAAGAGTCCCTATTGCGCTCCCATTGCCATACACAGTGCAAATAGCACTCGCGTCTGTTCCCAGCAAGTACAGTGTATTGGACTGAAGAGAAGCTACTGTTCTTGTCAGTTTCCTAAGCAGAGTTGAACTAGATATGCCCCGTGTGTGTAGGAAGCACAGTTCTTTTGTTCTTAGCAAGCTCACTGTTCTGGCCCTATAGGAAACACAGGAGAGTAGAAGAGTGCTGTTTTCTCAAAAGCAGAGTGTGTTTCTTGCAAGGCGAGCTAGCGTTTGTTTCCCAGTCCTAAACGGAGTTGAATCCCATGCAGTTTCTGGTCCTACGAGCAAGAGTTGTTTTCTGCTAAGAAGAGTCACTATTGCGCTCCCATTGCCATACACAGTGCAAATAGCACTCGCGTCTGTTCCCAGCAAGTACAGTGTATTGGACTGAAGAGAAGCTACTGTTCTTGTCAGTTTCCTAAGCCGAGTTGAACTAGATATGCCCCGTGTGTGTAGGAAGCACAGTTCTTTTGTTCTGAGCAAGCTCACTGTTCTGGCCCTATAGGAAACACAGGAGAGTTGAAGAGTGCTGTTTTCTCAAAAGCAGAGTGTGTTTCTTGCAAGGCGAGCTAGCGTTTGTTTCCCAGTCCTAAACGGAGTTGAATCCCATGCAGTTTCTGGTCCTACGAGCAAGAGTTGTTTTCTGCTAAGAAGAGTCACTATTGCGCTCCCATTGCCATACACAGTGCAAATAGCACTCGCATCTGTTCCCAGCAAGTACAGTGTATTGGACTGAAGAGAAGCTACTGTTCTTGTCAGTTTCCTAAGCAGAGTTGAACTAGATATGCCCCGTGTGTGTAGGAAGCACAGTTCTTTTGTTCTGAGCAAGCTCACTGTTCTGGTCGTATAGGAAACACAGGAGAGTACACGAGTGCTGTTTTCTCAAAAGCAGAGTGTGTTTCTTGCAAGGCGAGCTAGCGTTTGTTTCCCAGTCCTAAACGGAGTTGAATCCCATGCAGTTTCTGGTCCTACGAGCAAGAGTTGTTTTCTGCTAAGAAGAGTCACTATTGCGCTCCCATTGCCATACACAGTGCAAATAGCACTGGCGTCTGTTCCCAGCAAGTACAGTGTATTGGACTGAAGAGAAGCTACTGTTCTTGTCAGTTTCCTAAGCAGAGTTGAACTAGATATGCCCCGTGTGTGTAGGAAGCACAGTTCTTTTGTTCTGAGCAAGCTCACTGTTCTGGCCCTATAGGAAACACAGGAGAGTAGAAGAGTGCTGTTTTCTCAAAAGCAGAGTGTGTTTCTTGCAAGGCGAGCTAGCGTTTGTTTCCCAGTCCTAAACGGAGTTGAATCCCATGCAGTTTCTGGTCCTACGAGCAAGAGTTGTTTTCTGCTAAGAAGAGTCACTATTGCGCTCCCATTGCCATACACAGTGCAAATAGCACTCGCGTCTGTTCCCAGCAACTACAGTGTATTGGACTGAAGAGAAGCTACTGTTCTTGTCAGTTTCCTAAGCAGAGTTGAACTAGATATGCCCCGTGTGTGTAGGAAGCACAGTTCTTTTGTTCTGAGCAAGCTCACTGTTCTGGCCCTATAGGAAACACAGGAGAGTAGAAGAGTGCTGTTTTCTCAAAAGCAGAGTGTGTTTCTTGCAAGGCGAGCTAGCGTTTGTTTCCCAGTCCTAAACGGAGTTGAATCCCATGCAGTTTCTGGTCCTACGAGCAAGAGTTGTTTTCTGCTAAGAAGAGTCACTATTGCGCTCCCATTGCCATACACAGTGCAAATAGCACTCGCGTCTGTTCCCAGCAAGTACAGTGTATTGGACTGAAGAGAAGCTACTGTTCTTGTCAGTTTCCTAAGCAGAGTTGAACTAGATATGCCCCGTGTGTGTAGGAAGCACAGTTCTTTTGTTCTGAGCAAGCTCAATGTTCTGGCCCTATAGGAAACACAGGAGAGTAGAAGAGTGCTGTTTTCTCAAAAGCAGAGTGTGTTTCTTGCAAGGCGAGCTAGCGTTTGTTTCCCAGTCCTAAACGGAGTTGAATCCCATGCAGTTTCTGGTCCTACGAGCAAGAGTTGTTTTCTGCTAAGAAGAGTCACTATTGCGCTCCCATTGCCATACACAGTGCAAATAGCACTGGCGTCTGTTCCCAGCAAGTACAGTGTATTGGACTGAAGAGAAGCTACTGTTCTTGTCAGTTTCCTAAGCAGAGTTGAACTAGATATGCCCCGTGTGTGTAGGAAGCACACTTCATTTGTTCTGAGCAAGCTCAATGTTCTGGCCCTATAGGAAACACAGGAGAGTAGAAGAGTGCTGTTTTCTCAAAATCGGAATGTGTTTCTTGCAAGGTGAGCTAGCGTTTGTTTCCCAGTCCTAAACGGAGTTGAATCCCATGCAGTTTCTGGTCCTACGAGCAAGAGTTGTTTTCTGCTAAGAAGAGTCACTATTGCGCTCCCATTGCCATACACAGTGCAAATAGCACTCGCGTCTGTTCCCAGCAAGTACAGTGTATTGGACTGAAGAGAAGCTACTGTTCTTGTCAGTTTCCTAAGCAGAGTTGAACTAGATATGCCCCGTGTGTGTAGGAAGCACAGTTCTTTTGTTCTGAGCAAGCTCACTGTTCTGGTCGTATAGGAAACACAGGAGAGTAGACGAGTGCTGTTTTCTCAAAAGCAGAGTGTGTTTCTTGCAAGGCGAGCTAGCGTTTGTTTCCCAGTCCTAAACGGAGTTGAATCCCATGCAGTTTCTGGTCCTACGAGCAAGAGTTGTTTTCTGCTAAGAAGAGTCACTATTGCGCTCCCATTGCCATACACAGTGCAAATAGCACTCGCGTCTGTTCCCAGCAAGTACAGTGTATTGGACTGAAGAGAAGCTACTGTTCTTGTCAGTTTCCTAAGCAGAGTTGAACTAGATATGCCCCGTGTGTGTAGGAAGCACAGTTCTTTTTTTCTGAGCAAGCTCACTGTTCTGGCCCTATAGGAAACACAGGAGAGTAGAAGAGTGCTGTTTTCTCAAAAGCAGAGTGTGTTTCTTGCAAGGCGAGCTAGCGTTTGTTTCCCAGTCCTAAACGGAGTTGAATCCCATGCAGTTTCTGGTCCTACGAGCAAGAGTTGTTTTCTGCTAAGAAGAGTCACTATTGTGCTCCCATTGCCATACACAGTGCAAATAGCACTGGCGTCTGTTCCCAGCAAGTACAGTGTATTGGACTGAAGAGAAGCTACTGTTCTTGTCAGTTTCCTAAGCAGAGTTGAACTAGATATGCCCCGTGTGTGTAGGAAGCACAGTTCTTTTGTTCTGAGCAAGCTCACTGTTCTGGCCCTATAGGAAACACAGGAGAGTAGAAGAGTGCTGTTTTCTCAAAAGCAGAGTGTGTTTCTTGCAAGGCGAGCTAGCGTTTGTTTCCCAGTCCTAAACGGAGTTGAATCCCATGCAGTTTCTGGTCCTACGAGCAAGAGTTGTTTTCTGCTAAGAAGAGTCACTATTGCGCTCCCATTGCCATACACAGTGCAAATAGCACTCGCGTCTGTTCCCAGCAAGTACAGTGTATTGGACTGAAGAGAAGCTACTGTTCTTGTCAGTTTCCTAAGCAGAGTTGAACTAGATATGCCCCGTGTGTGTAGGAAGCACAGTTCTTTTGTTCTGAGCAAGCTCACTGTTCTGGCCCTATAGGAAACACAGGAGAGTTGAAGAGTGCTGTTTTCTCAAAAGCAGAGTGTGTTTCTTGCAAGGCGAGCTAGCGTTTGTTTCCCAGTCCTAAACGGAGTTGAATCCCATGCAGTTTCTGGTCCTACGAGCAAGAGTTGTTTTCTGCTAAGAAGAGTCACTATTGCGCTCCCATTGCCATACACAGTGCAAATAGCACTCGCATCTGTTCCCAGCAAGTACAGTGTATTGGACTGAAGAGAAGCTACTGTTCTTGTCAGTTTCCTAAGCAGAGTTGAACTAGATATGCCCCGTGTGTGTAGGAAGCACAGTTCTTTTGTTCTGAGCAAGCTCACTGTTCTGGTCGTATAGGAAACACAGGAGAGTAGACGAGTGCTGTTTTCTCAAAAGCAGAGTGTGTTTCTTGCAAGGCGAGCTAGCGTTTGTTTCCCAGTCCTAAACGGAGTTGAATCCCATGCAGTTTCTGGTCCTACGAGCAAGAGTTGTTTTCTGCTAAGAAGAGTCACTATTGCGCTCCCTTTGCCATACACAGTGCAAATAGCACTGGCGTCTGTTCCCAGCAAGTACAGTGTATTGGACTGAAGAGAAGCTACTGTTCTTGTCAGTTTCCTAAGCAGAGTTGAACTAGATATGCCCCGTGTGTGTAGGAAGCACAGTTCTTTTGTTCTGAGCAAGCTCACTGTTCTGGCCCTATAGGAAACACAGGAGAGTAGACGAGTGCTGTTTTCTCAAAAGCAGAGTGTGTTTCTTGCAAGGCGAGCTAGCGTTTGTTTCCCAGTCCTAAACGGAGTTGAATCCCATGCAGTTTCTGGTCCTACGAGCAAGAGTTGTTTTCTGCTAAGAAGAGTCACTATTGCGCTCCCATTGCATACACAGTGCAAATAGCACTCGCGTCTGTTCCCAGCAAGTACAGTGTATTGGACTGAAGAGAAGCTACTGTTCTTGTCAGTTTCCTAAGCAGAGTTGAACTAGATATGCCCCGTGTGTGTAGGAAGCACAGTTCTTTTTTTCTGAGCAAGCTCACTGTTCTGGCCCTATAGGAAACACAGGAGAGTAGAAGAGTGCTGTTTTCTCAAAAGCAGAGTGTGTTTCTTGCAAGGCGAGCTAGCGTTTGTTTCCCAGTCCTAAACGGAGTTGAATCCCATGCACTTTCTGGTCCTACGAGCAAGAGTTGTTTTCTGCTAAGAAGAGTCACTATTGCGCTCCCATTGCCATACACAGTGCAAATAGCACTCCCGTCTGTTCCCAGCAAGTACAGTGTATTGGACTGAAGAGAAGCTACTGTTCTTGTCAGTTTCCTAAGCAGAGTTGAACTAGATATGCCCCGTGTGTGTAGGAAGCACAGTTCTTTTGTTCTGAGCAAGCTCAATGTTCTGGCCCTATAGGAAACACAGGAGAGTAGAAGAGTGCTGTTTTCTCAAGAAGCAGAGTGTGTTTCTTGCAAGGCGAGCTAGCGTTTGTTTCCCAGTCCTAAACGGAGTTGAATCCCATGCACTTTCTGGTCCTACGAGCAAGAGTTGTTTTCTGCTAAGAAGAGTCACTATTGCGCTCCCATTGCCATACACAGTGCAAATAGCACTCGCGTCTGTTCCCAGCAAGTACAGTGTATTGGACTGAAGAGAAGCTACTGTTCTTGTCAGTTTCCTAAGCAGAGTTGAACTAGATATGCCCCGTGTGTGTAGGAAGCACAGTTCTTTTGTTCTGAGCAAGCTCACTGTTCTGGCCCTATAGGAAACACAGGAGAGTTGAAGAGTGCTGTTTTCTCAAAAGCAGAGTGTGTTTCTTGCAAGGCGAGCTAGCGTTTGTTTCCCAGTCCTAAACGGAGTTGAATCCCATGCAGTTTCTGCTCCTACTAGCAAGAGTTGTTTTCTGCTAAGAAGAGTCACTATTGCGCTCCATTGCCATACACAGTGCAAATAGCACTCGCGTCTGTTCCCAGCAAGTACAGTGTATTGGACTGAAGAGAAGCTACTGTTCTTGTCAGTTTCCTAAGCAGAGTTGAACTAGATATGCCCGTGTGTGTAGGAAGCACAGTTCTTTTGTTCTGAGCAAGCTCAATGTTCTGGCCCTATAGGAAAACACAGGAGAGTAGAAGAGTGCTGTTTTCTCAAAAGCAGAGTGTGTTTCTTGCAAGGCGAGCTAGCGTTTGTTTCCCAGTCCTAAACGGAGTTGAATCCCATGCAGTTTCTGGCTCCTACTAGCAACAGTTGTTTTCTGCTAAGAAGAGTCACTATTGCGCTCCCATTGCCATACACAGTGCAAATAGCACTCGTGTCTGTTCCCAGCAAGTACAGTGTATTGGACTGAAGAGAAGCTACTGTTCTTGTCAGTTTCCTAAGCAGAGTTGAACTAGATATGCCCCGTGTGTGTAGGAAGCACAGTTCTTTTGTTCTGAGCAAGCACAATGTTCTGGCCCTATAGGAAACACAGGAGAGTAGAAGAGTGCTGTTTTCTCAAAAGCAGAGTGTGTTTCTTGCAAGGCGAGCTAGCGTTTGTTTCCCAGTCCTAAACGGAGTTGAATCCCATGCAGTTTCTGGTCCTACGAGCAAGAGTTGTTTTCTGCTAAGAAGAGTCACTATTGCGCTCCCATTGCCATACACAGTGCAAATAGCACTGGCGTCTGTTCCCAGCAAGTACAGGTGTATTGGACTGAAGAGAAGCTACTGTTCTTGTCAGTTTCCTAAGCAGAGTTGAACTAGATATGCCCCGTGTGTGTAGGAAGCACAGTTCTTTTGTTCTGAGCAAGCTCAATGTTCTGGCCCTATAGGAAACACAGGAGAGTAGAAGAGTGCTGTTTTCTCAAAAGCAGAGTGTGTTTCTTGCAAGATGAGCTAGCGTTGGTTTCCCAGTCCCTAAACGGAGTTGAATCCCATGCAGTTTCTGGTCCTATGAGCAAGAGTTGTTTTCTGCTAAGAAGAGTCACTATTGTGCTCCCATTGCCATACACAGTGCAAATAGCACTCGCGTCTGTTCCCAGCAAGTACAGTGTATTGGACTGAAGAGAAGCTACTGTTCTTGTCAGTTTCCTAAGCAGAGTTGAACTCGATATGCCCCGTGTGTGTAGGAAGCACAGTTCTTTTGTTCTGAGCAAGCTCAATGTTCTGGCCCTATAGGAAACACAGGAGAGTAGAAGAGTGCTGTTTTCTCAAAAGCAGAGTGTGTTTCTTGCAAGACGAGCTAGCGTTTGTTTCCCAGTCCTAAACGGAGTTGAATCCCATGCAGTTTCTGCTCCTACCTGCAAGAGTTGTTTTCTGCTAAGAAGAGTCACTATTGCGCTCCCATTGCCATACACAGTGCAAATAGCACTGGCGTCTGTTCCCAGCAAGTACAGTGTATTGGACTGAAGAGAAGCTACTGTTCTTGTCAGTTTCCTAAGCAGAGTTGAACTAGATATGCCCCGTGTGTGTAGGAAGCACAGTTCTTTGTTCTGAGCAAGCTCAATGTTCTGGCCCTACAGGAAACACAGGAGAGTAGAAGAGTGCTGTTTTCTCAAAAGCAGAGTGTGTTTCTTGCAAGGCGAGCTAGCGTTTGTTTCCCAGTCCCTAAACGGAGTTGAATCCCATGCAGATTCTGGTCCTACGAGCAAGAGTTGTTTTCTGCTAAGAAGAGTCACTATTGCGCTCCCATTGCCATACACAGTGCAAATAGCACTGGCGTCTGTTCCCAGCAAGTACAGTGTATTGGACTGAAGAGAAGCTACTGGTCTTGTCAGTTCTCCTAAGCAGAGTTGAACTAGATATGCCCCGTGTGTAGTAGGAAGCACAGTTCTTTTGTTCTGAGCAAGCTCAATGTTCTGGCCCTATAGGAAACACAGGAGCAGTAGAAGAGTGCTGTTTTCTCAAAAGCAGAGTGTGTTTCTTGCAAGACGAGCTAGCGTTGGTTTCCACAGTCCTAAACGGAGTTGAATCCCATGCAGTTTCTGGTCCTATGAGCAAGAGTTGTTTTCTGCTAAGAAGAGTCACTATTGTGCTCCCATTGCCATACACAGTGCAAATAGCACTCGCGTCTGTTCCCAGCAAGTACAGTGTATTGGACTGAAGAGAAGCTACTGTTCTTGTCAGTTTCCTAAGCAGAGTTGAACTAGATATGCCCCGTGTGTGTAGGAAGCACAGTTCTTTTGTTCTGAGCAAGCTCACTGTTCTGGTCCTATAGGAAACACAGGAGAGTAGAAGAGTGCTGTTTTCTCAAAGCAGAGTGTGTTTCTTGCAAGGCGAGCTAGCGTTTGTTTCCCAGTCCTAAACGGAGTTGAATCCCATGCAGTTTCTGGTCCTACGAGCAAGAGTTGTTTTCTGCTAAGAAGAGTCACTATTGCGCTCCCATTGCCATACACAGTGCAAATAGCACTCGCGTCTGTTCCCAGCAAGTACAGGTGTATTGGACTGAAGAGAAGCTACTGTTCTTGTCAGTTTCCTAAGCAGAGTTGAACTAGATATGCCCCGTGTGTGTAGGAAGCACAGTTGTTTTGTTCTGAGCAAGCTCACTGTTCTGGCCCTATAGGAAACACAGGAGAGTAGAAGAGTGCTGTTTTCTCAAAAGCAGAGTGTGTTTCTTGCAAGGCGAGCTAGCGTTTGTTTCCCAGTCCTAAACGGAGTTGAATCCCATGCAGTTTCTGGTCCTACGAGCAAGAGTTGTTTTCTGCTAAGAAGAGTCACTATTGCGCTCCCATTGCCATACACAGTGCAAATAGCACTGGCGTCTGTTCCCAGCAAGTACAGTGTATTGGACTGAGAGAAGCTACTGTTCTTGTCAGTTTCCTAAGCAGAGTTGAACTAGATATGCCCCGTGTGTGTAGGAAGCACAGTTCTTTTGTTCTGAGCAAGCTCACTGTTCTGGCCCTATAGGAAACACAGGAGAGTAGAAGAGTGCTGTTTTCTCAAAAGCAGAGTGTGTTTCTTGCAAGGGCGAGCTAGCGCTTGTTTCCCAGTCCTAAACGGAGTTGAATCCCATGCAGTTTCTGGTCCTACGAGCAAGAGTTGTTTTCTGCTAAGAAGAGTCACTATTGCGCTCGCCATTGCCATACACAGTGCAAATAGCACTCGCGTCTGTTCCCAGCAAGTACAGTGTATTGGACTGAAGAGAAGCTACTGTTCTTGTCAGTTTCCTAAGCAGAGTTGAACTAGATATGCCCCGTGTGTGTAGGAAGCACAGTTCTTTTGTTCTGAGCAAGCTCAATGTTCTGGCCCTATAGGAAACACAGGAGAGTAGAAGAGTGCTGTTTTCCCAAAATCGGAATGTGTTTCTTGCAAGGTGAGCTAGCGTTTGTTTCCCAGTCCTAAACAGAGTTTGAATCCCATGCAGTTTCTGGTCCTACTAGCAAGAGTTGTTTTCTGCTAAGAAAAGTCACTATTGCGCTCCCATTACCATACACAGTGCAAATAGCACTCGCGTCTGTTCCCAGCAAGTACAGTGTATTGGACTGAAGAGAAGCTACTGTTCTTGTCAGTTTCCTAAGCAGAGTTGAACTAGATATGCCCCGTGTGTGTAGGAAGCACAGTTCTTTTGTTCTGAGCAAGCTCACTGTTCTGGCCCTATAGGAAACACAGGAGAGTAGACGAGTGCTGTTTTCTCAAAAGCAGAGTGTGTTTCTTGCAAGGCGAGCTAGCGTTTGTTCCCAGTCCTAAACGGAGTTGAATCCCATGCAGTTTCTGGTCCTACGAGCAAGAGTTGTTTTCTGCTAAGAAGAGTCACTATTGCGCTCCCATTGCCATACACAGTGCAAATAGCACTGGCGTCTGTTCCCAGCAAGTACAGTGTATTGGACTGAAGAGAAGCTACTGTTCTTGTCAGTTTCCTAAGCAGAGTTGAACTAGATATGCCCCGTGTGTGTAGGAAGCACAGTTCTTTTGTTCTGAGCAAGCTCACTGTTCTGGCCCTATAGGAAACACAGGAGAGTAGAAGAGTGCTGTTTTCTCAAAAGCAGAGTGTGTTTCTTGCAAGGCGAGCTAGCGTTTGTTTCCCAGTCCTAAACGGAGTTGAATCCCATGCAGTTTCTGGTCCTATGAGCAAGAGTTGTTTTCTGCTAAGAAGAGTCACTATTCGCTCCCATTGCCATACACAGTGCAAATAGCACTGGCGTCTGTTCCCAGCAAGTACAGTGTATTGGACTGAAGAGAAGCTACTGTTCTTGTCAGTTTCCTAAGCAGAGTTGAACTAGATATGCCCCGTGTGTGTAGGAAGCACAGTTTCTTTTGTTCTTAGCAAGCTCACTGTTCTGGCCTATAGGAAACACAGGAGAGTAGAAGAGTGCTGTTTTCTCAAAAGCAGAGTGTGTTTCTTGCAAGGCGAGCTAGCGTTTGTTTCCCAGTCCTAAACGGAGTTGAATCCCATGCAGTTTCTGGTCCTACGAGCAAGAGTTGTTTTCTGCTAAGAAGAGTCACTATTGCGCTCCCATTGCCATACACAGTGCAAATAGCACTCGCGTCTGTTCCCAGCAAGTACAGTGTATTGGACTGAAGAGAAGCTACTGTTCTTGTCAGTTTCCTAAGCAGAGTTGAACTAGATATGCCCCGTGTGTGTAGGAAGCACAGTTCTTTTGTTCTGAGCAAGCTCACTGTTCTGGCCCTATAGGAAACACAGGAGAGTTGAAGAGTGCTGTTTTCTCAAAAGCAGAGTGTGTTTCTTGCAAGGCGAGCTAGCGTTTGTTTCCCAGTCCTAAACGGAGTTGAATCCCATGCAGTTTCTGGTCCTACGAGCAAGAGTTGTTTTCTGCTAAGAAGAGTCACTATTGCGCTCCCATTGCCATACACAGTGCAAATAGCACTCGCATCTGTTCCCAGCAAGTACAGTGTATTGGACTGAAGAGAAGCTACTGTTCTTGTCAGTTTCCTAAGCAGAGTTGAACTAGATATGCCCCGTGTGTGTAGGAAGCACAGGTCTCTTTTGTTCTGAGCAAGCTCACTGTTCTGGTCGTATAGGAAACACAGGAGAGTAGACGAGTGCTGTTTTCTCAAAAGCAGAGTGTGTTTCTTGCAAGGCGAGCTAGCGTTTGTTTCCCAGTCCTAAACGGAGTTGAATCCATGCAGTTTCTGGTCCTACGAGCAAGAGTTGTTTTCTGCTAAGAAGAGTCACTATTGCGCTCCCATTGCCATACACAGTGCAAATAGCACTGGCGTCTGTTCCCAGCAAGTACAGTGTATTGGACTGAAGAGAAGCTACTGTTCTTGTCACTTTCCTAAGCAGAGTTGAACTAGATATGCCCCGTGTGTGTAGGAAGCACAGTTCTTTTGTTCTGAGCAAGCTCACTGTTCTGGCCCTATAGGAAACACAGGAGAGTAGAAGAGTGCTGTTTTCTCAAAAGCAGAGTGTTTCTTGCAAGGCGAGCTAGCGTTTGTTTCCCAGTCCTAAACGGAGTTGAATCCCATGCAGTTTCTGGTCCTACGATCAAGAGTTGTTTTCTGCTAAGAAGAGTCACTATTGCGCTCCCATTGCCATACACAGTGCAAATAGCACTCGCGTCTGTTCCCAGCAAGTACAGTGTATTGGACTGAAGAGAAGCTACTGTTCTTGGTCAGTTTCCTAAGCAGAGTTGAACTAGATATGCCCCGTGTGTGTAGGAAGCACAGTTCTTTTGTTCTGAGCAAGCTCACTGTTCTGGCCCTACTAGGAAACACAGAGAGTAGAAGAGTGCTGTTTTCTCAAAGCAGAGTGTGTTTCTTGCAAGGCGAGCTAGCGTTTGTTTCCCAGTCCTAAACGGAGTTGAATCCATGCAGTTTCTGGTCCTACGAGCAAGAGTTGTTTTCTGCTAAGAAGAGTCACTATTGCGCTCCCATTGCCCATACACAGTGCAAATAGCACTCGCGTCTGTTCCCAGCAAGTACAGTGTATTGGACTGAAGAGAAGCTACTGTTCTTGTCAGTTCCTAAGCAGAGTTGAACTAGATATGCCCCTTGTGTGTAGGAAGCACAGTTCTTTTGTTCTGAGCAAGCTCAATGTTCTGGCCCTATAGGAAACACAGGAGAGTAGAAGAGTGCTGTTTTCTCAAAAGCAGAATGTGTTTCTTGCAAGGCGAGCTAGCGTTTGTTTCCCAGTCCTAAACGGAGTTGAATCCCATGCAGTTTCTGGTCCTACGAGCAAGAGTTGTTTTCTGCTAAGAAGAGTCACTATTGCGCTCCCATTGCCATAACACAGTGCAAATAGCACTCGCGTCTGTTCCCAGCAAGTACAGTGTATTGGACTGAAGAGAAGCTACTGTTCTTGTCAGTTTCCTAAGCAGAGTTGAACTAGATATGCCCGTGTGTTTAGGAAGCACAGTTCTTTTGTTCTGAGCAAGCTCACTGTTCTGGCCCTATAGGAAACACAGGAGAGTAGAAGAGTGCTGTTTTCTCAAAAGCAGAGTGTGTTTCTTGCAAGGCGAGCTAGCGTTTGTTTCCCAGTCCTAAACGGAGTTGAATCCCATGCAGTTTCTGGTCCTACGAGCAAGAGTTGTTTTCTGCTAAGAAGAGTCACTATTGCGCTCCCATTGCCATACACAGTGCAAATAGCACTCGCGTCTGTTCCCAGCAAGTACAGTGTATTGGACTGAAGAGAAGCTACTGTTCTTGTCAGTTTCCTAAGCAGAGTTGAACTAGATATGCCCCGTGTGTGTAGGAAGCACAGTTCTTTTGTTCTGAGCAAGCTCAATGTTCTGGCCCTATAGGAAACACAGGAGAGTAGAAGAGTGCTGTTTTCTCAAAAGCAGAGTGTGTTTTCTTGCAAGGCGAGCTAGCGTTTGTTTCCCAGTCCTAAACGGAGTTGAATCCCATGCAGTTTCTGGTCCTACGAGCAAGAGTTGTTTTCTGCTAAGAAGAGTCACTATTGCGCTCTCCATTGCCATACACAGTGCAAATAGCACTGGCGTCTGTTCCCAGCAAGTACAGTGTATTGGACTGAAGAGAAGCTACTGTTCTTGTCAGTTTCCTAAGCAGAGTTGAACTAGATATGCCCCGTGTGTGTAGGAAGCACAGTTCTTTTGTTCTGAGCAAGCTCAATGTTCTGGCCCTATAGGAAACACAGGAGAGTAGAAGAGTGCTGTTTTCTCAAAAGCAGAGTGTGTTTCTTGCAAGATGAGCTAGCGTTTGTTTCCCAGTCCTAAACGGAGTTTGAATCCCATGAGTTTCTGGTCCTATGAGCAAGAGTTGTTTTCTGCTAAGAAGAGTCACTATTGTGCTCCCATTGCCATACACAGTGCAAATAGCACTCGCGTCTGTTCCCAGCAAGTACAGTGTATTGGACTGAAGAGAAGCTACTGTTCTTGTCAGTTTCCTAAGCAGAGTTGAACTCGATATGCCCCGTGTGTGTAGGAAGCACAGTTCTTTTGTTCTGAGCAAGCAAAATGTTCTGGCCCTATAGGAAACACAGGAGAGTAGAAGTGCTGTTTTCTCAAAAGCAGAGTGTGTTTCTTGCAAGACGAGCTAGCGT
>NW_026737821.1:0-31587 GCF_949786415.1 Peromyscus eremicus
GTATTGGACTGAAGAGGAGCTACTGTTCTTGTCAGTTTCCTAAGCAGAGTTGAACTAGATATGGCCCATGTGTGTAGGAAGCACAGTTCTTTATTTCTGAGCAAGCTCACTGTTCGGACCCCATAGGAAACACAGTAGAGTAGAAGAGTGCTCTTTTCTCAAAAGCAGAGTGTGTTTCTTGTAAGGCGAGCTAGCGTTTGTTTCCCAGTCCTAAATGGAGTTGAATCACATGCAGTTTCTGGTCCTACGAGCAAGAGTTGTTTTCTGGTAAGGAAAGTCACTATTGTGCTCCCAATGCCATACACAGTGCAAATAGCACTCGCGTCTGTTCCCAGCAAGTACAGTGTATTGGACTGAAGAGGAGCTACTGTTCTTGTCAGTTTCCTAAACAGAGTTGAACTAGATATGGCCCATGTGTGTAGGAAGCACAGTTCTTTTGTTCTGAGCAAGCTCACTGTTCTGACCCCATAGGAAACACAGTAGAGTAGAAGAGTGCTCTTTTCTCAAAAGCAGAGTGTGTTTCTTGTAAGGCGAGCTAGCGTTTGTTTCCCAGTCCTAAATGGAATTGAATCACATGCAGTTTTTGGTCCTACGAGCAAGAGTTGTTTTCTCGTAAGCAAAGTCACTATTGTGCTCCCATTGCCATACACAGTGAAAATAGCACTCGTGTCTGTTCCCAGCAAGTACAGTGTATTGGACTGAAGAGGAGCTACTCTTCTTGTCAGTTTCCTAAGCAGAGTTGAGCTACATATGGCCCGTGTGTGTAGGAAGCACAGTTCTTTTGTTCTGAGCAAGCTCAATGTTCGGACCCCATAGGAAACACAGTAGAATAGAAGACTGCTCTTTTCTCAAAAACAGAGTGTGTTTCTTGTAAGGCGAGCTAGCGTTTGTTTCCCAGTCCTAAATGGAGTTGAATCACATGCAGTTTTTGGTCCTACGAGCAAGAGTTGTTTTCTGGTAAAGAAAGTCACTATTGCGCTCCCTTTGCCATACACAGTGCAAATAGCACTCGTGTCTGTTCCCAGCAAGTACAGTGTATTGGACTGAAGAGGAGCTACAGTTCTTGTCAGTTTCCTAAGCAGAGTTGAACTAGATATGGCCCATGTGTGTAGGAAGCACAGTTCTTTTTTTCTGAGCAAGCTCACTGTTCAGACCCCATAGGAAACACATAGAGTAGAAGAGTGCTGTTTTCTCAAAAGCAGAGTGTGTTTCTTGTAAGGCGAGCTAGCGTTTGTTTCCCAGTCCTAAATGGAGTTGAATCACATGCAGTTTCTGGTCCTACGAGCAAGAGTTGTTTTCTGGTAAGTAGAGTAACTATTGCGCTCCCATTGTCATACACAGGGCAAATAGCACTGGCGTCTGTTCCCAGCATGTACAGTCTATTGGACTGAAGAGGATCTACTGTTCTTGTCAGTTTCCTAAGCAGAATTGAACTAGATATGGCCGTATTTGTAGGAAGCACAGTTCTTTTGTTCTGAGCAAACTCACTGTTCTGGCCCTATAGGAGACACAGTAGAGTAGAAGTGTGCTCTTTTCTCAAAAGCAGAGTGTGTTTCTTGTAAGGCGAGCTAGCGTTTGTTTCCCAGTCCTAAATGGAGTTGAATCACATCCTGTTTTTGGTCCTACGAGCAAGAGTTGTTTTCTGGTAAGGAAAGTCACTATTGCGCTCCCATTGTCAGACACAGGGCAAATAGCACTGGCGTCTGTTCCCAGCATGTACAGTGTATTGGACTGAAGAGGATCTACTGTTCTTTTCAGTTTCCTAGCAGAAGTGAACTAGATATGGCCGTATTTGTAGGAAGCACAGTTCTTTTGTTCTGAGCAAACACACTGTTCTGGCCCTATAGGAAACACAGTAGAGGAGAAGAGTGCTCTTTTCTCAAAAGCAGAGTGTGTTTCTTGTAAGGTGAGCTAGCGTTTGTTTCCCAGCCCTAAATGGAGTTGAATCACATGCAGTTTCTGGTCCTACCAGCAAGCTTGTTTTCTGGTAAGGAAAGTCAATATTGCGCTGCCATTGCCATATACAGTGCAAATAGCACTCGCGTCTGTTCCCAGCAAGTACAGTGTATTGGACTGAAGAGGAGCTACTATTCTTGTCAGTTTCCTAAGCAGAGTTGAACTAGATATGGCCCCTGTGTGTAGGAAGCACAGTTCTTTTGTTCTGAGCAAGCTCACTGTTCGGACCCCATAGGAAACACAGTAGAGTAGAAGAGTGCTCTTTTCTCAAAAGCAGAGTGTGTTTCTTGTAAGGCGAGCTAGTGTTTGTTTCCCAGTCAGAAATGGAGTTGAATCCCATGCAGTTTCTGGTCCTACGTGCAAGAGGTGTTTTCTGATAAGAAGAGTCACTATTGCGCTCCCATTGTCATACAGAGGACAAATAGCAATAGCGTCTGTTCCCTGCATGTACAGTGTATTGGACTGAAGAGGAGCTACTGTTCTTGTCAGTTTCCTAAGCAGAGTTGAACTAGATATGGCCCGTGTGTGGAGGAAGCACAGTTCTTTTGTTCTTAGCAAGCTCACTGTTCGGACCCCATAGGATACACAGTAGAGTAGAAGATTGCTCTTTTCTCAAAAGCAGAGTGTGTTTCTTGTAAGGCGAGCTAGCGTTTGTTTCCCAGTCCTAAATGGAGTTGAATCACATCCTGTTTTTGGTCCTACGAGCAAGAGTTGTTTTCTCGTAAGCAAAGTCACTATTGTACTCCCATTGCCATACACAGGGCAAATAGCACTCGTGTCTGTTCCCAGCAAGTACAGTGTATTGGACTGAATAGGAGCTACTCTTCTTGTCAGTTTGCTACGCAGAGTTGAACTAGATATGGCCCGTGTGTGTACTAAGCACAGTTCTTTTGTTCTGAGCAAGCTCAATGTTCGGACCCCATAGGAAACACAGTAGAATAGAAGACTGCTCTTTTCTCAAAAACAGAGTGTGTTTCTTGTAAGGCGAGCTAGCGTTTGTTTCCCAGTCCTAAATGGAGTTGAATCACATGCAGTTTTTGGTCCTACGAGCAAGAGTTGTTTTCTGGTAACGAAAGTCACTATTGCGCTCCCTTTGCGATACACAGTGGAAATAGCACTCGCGTCTTTTCCCAGCAAGTACAGTGTATTGGACTGAAGAGGAGCTACTGTTCTTGTCAGTTTCCTAAGCAGAGTTGAACTAGATATGGCCCATGTGTGTAGGAAGCACAGTTCTTTATTTCTGAGCAAGCTCACTGTTCGGACCCCATAGGAAACACAGTAGAGTAGAAGAGTGCTCTTTTCTCAAAAGCAGAGTGTGTTTCTTGTAAGGCGAGCTAGCGTTTGTTTCCCAGTCCTAAATGGAGTTGAATCACATGCAGTTTCTGGTCCTACGAGCAAGAGTTGTTTTCTGGTAAGGAAAGTCACTATTGTGCTCCCAATGCCATACACAGTGCAAATAGCACTCGCGTCTGTTCCCAGCAAGTACAGTGTATTGGACTGAAGAGGAGCTACTGTTCTTGTCAGTTTCCTAAACAGAGTTGAACTAGATATGGCCCATGTGTGTAGGAAGCACAGTTCTTTTGTTCTGAGCAAGCTCACTGTTCTGACCCCATAGGAAACACAGTAGAGTAGAAGAGTGCTCTTTTCTCAAAAGCAGAGTGTGTTTCTTGTAAGGCGAGCTAGCGTTTGTTTCCCAGTCCTAAATGGAATTGAATCACATGCAGTTTTTGGTCCTACGAGCAAGAGTTGTTTTCTCGTAAGCAAAGTCACTATTGTGCTCCCATTGCCATACACAGTGAAAATAGCACTCGTGTCTGTTCCCAGCAAGTACAGTGTATTGGACTGAAGAGGAGCTACTCTTCTTGTCAGTTTCCTAAGCAGAGTTGAGCTACATATGGCCCGTGTGTGTAGGAAGCACAGTTCTTTTGTTCTGAGCAAGCTCAATGTTCGGACCCCATAGGAAACACAGTAGAATAGAAGACTGCTCTTTTCTCAAAAACAGAGTGTGTTTCTTGTAAGGCGAGCTAGCGTTTGTTTCCCAGTCCTAAATGGAGTTGAATCACATGCAGTTTTTGGTCCTACGAGCAAGAGTTGTTTTCTGGTAAAGAAAGTCACTATTGCGCTCCCTTTGCCATACACAGTGCAAATAGCACTCGTGTCTGTTCCCAGCAAGTACAGTGTATTGGACTGAAGAGGAGCTACAGTTCTTGTCAGTTTCCTAAGCAGAGTTGAACTAGATATGGCCCATGTGTGTAGGAAGCACAGTTCTTTTTTTCTGAGCAAGCTCACTGTTCAGACCCCATAGGAAACACATAGAGTAGAAGAGTGCTGTTTTCTCAAAAGCAGAGTGTGTTTCTTGTAAGGCGAGCTAGCGTTTGTTTCCCAGTCCTAAATGGAGTTGAATCACATGCAGTTTCTGGTCCTACGAGCAAGAGTTGTTTTCTGGTAAGTAGAGTAACTATTGCGCTCCCATTGTCATACACAGGGCAAATAGCACTGGCGTCTGTTCCCAGCATGTACAGTCTATTGGACTGAAGAGGATCTACTGTTCTTGTCAGTTTCCTAAGCAGAATTGAACTAGATATGGCCGTATTTGTAGGAAGCACAGTTCTTTTGTTCTGAGCAAACTCACTGTTCTGGCCCTATAGGAGACACAGTAGAGTAGAAGTGTGCTCTTTTCTCAAAAGCAGAGTGTGTTTCTTGTAAGGCGAGCTAGCGTTTGTTTCCCAGTCCTAAATGGAGTTGAATCACATGCAGTTTTTGGTCCTATGTGCAAGCTTTGTTTTCTGGTAAGGAAAGTCACTACTGCACTCCCATTTCCATACACAGTGCAATAGCACTCGCATCTGTTCCCAGCAAGTACAGTGTATTGGACTGAAGCGGAGCTACTGTTCTTGTCAGTTTGCTAAGCAGAGTTGAACTGGATATGGCCCGTGTGTGTAGGAAGCACAGTTCTTTTGTTCTGAGCAAGCTCACTGTTCGGACCACATAGGAAACACAGAAGAGTAGAAGAGTGCTCTTTTCTCAAAAGGAGAGTGTGTTTCTTGTAATGCGAGCTATTGTTTGTTTCCCAGTCCTAAATGGAGTTGAATCCCATGCAGTTTCTGGTCCTATGAGCAAGAGTTGTTTTCTGGTAAGAAGAGTCACTATTGTGCTCCCATTGTCATACACAGGGCAAATAGCACTGGCGTCTGTTCCCAGCAAGTACAGTGTATTGGACTGAAGCAGAGCTACTGTTCTTGTCAGTTTCCCAAGCAGAGTTGAACTACATATGGCCCCTGTGTGTAGGAAGCACAGTATTTTTGTTCTGAGCAAGCTCACTGTTCGGACCCCATAGAAAACACATTAGAGTAGAAGAGTGCTCTTTTCTCAAAAGCAGAGTGTGTTTCTTGTAAGGCGAGCTAGCGTTTGTTTCCCAGTCCTAAATGGAGTTGAATCACATACAGTTTTTGGTCCTACGAGCAAGAGTTGTTTTCTGGTAAGGAAAGTCACTATTGCACTCCCATTGCCATAGACAGTACAAGTAGCACTCGTGTCTGTTCCCAGCAAGTACAGTGTATTGGACTGAAGAGGAGCTACTGTTCTTGTCAGTTTCCTAAGCAGAGTTGAACTAGATATGGCCCGTGTGTGGAGAAAGCACAGTTCTTTTGTTCTGAGCAAACTCACTGTTCGGACCCCATATGAACCACAGTAAAATAGAAGACTGCTCTTTTCTCAAAAGCAAAGTGTGTTTCTTTTAAGGCGAGCTAGAGTTTGTTTCCCAGTCCTAAATGGAGTTAAATCACATGCAGTTTTTGGTCCTACGAGCAAGAGTTGTTTTCTCGTAAGCAAAGTCACTATTGTTCTCCCTTTGCCATACACAGTGCAAATAGCACTCGCGTCTGTTCCCAGCAAGTACAGTGTATTGGACTGAAGAGGAGCTACTGTTCTTGTCAGTTTCCTAAGCAGAGTTGAACTAGATATGGCCCCTTTGTGTAGGAAGCACAGTTCTTTTGTTCTGAGCAAGCTCACTGTTCGGAGCACATAGGAAACACAGAAGAGTAGAAGAGTGCTCTTTTCTCAAAAGCAGAGTGTGTTTCTTGTAAGGCGAGCTAGTGTTTGTTTCCCAGTCCTAAATGGAGTTGAATCCCATGCAGTTTCTGGTCCTACGAGCAAGAGGTGTTTTCTGGTTAAAAAAAGTCACTATTATGCTCCCATTGCCATATACAGTGTAAATAGCACTCGCGTCTGTTCCCAGCAAGTTCAGTGTATTGGACTGAAGCGGAGCTACTGTTCTTGTCAGTTTCCTAAGCAGAGTTGAACTAGATATGGCCCCTGTGTGTAGAAAGCACAGTTCTTTTTTTCTGAGCAAGCTCACTGTTCGGACCCCATAGGAAACACAGTCGAGTAGAAGAGTGCTCTTTTCTCAAAAGCAGAGTGTGTTTCTTGGAAGGCGAGCTAGCTTTTGTTTCCCAGTCCTAAATGGAGTTGAATCCCATGCAGTTTCTGGTCCTACCAGCAAGAGTTGTTTTCTGGTAAGGAAAGTCACTATTGCGCTCCCATTTCCATACACAGTGCAAATAGCACTAGCATCTGTTCCCAGCAAGTACAGTGTATTGGACTGAAGCGGAGCTACTGTTCTTGTCAGTTTCCTAAGCAGAGTTGAACTTGATATGGCCCCTGTGTGTAGAAAGCACAGTTCTTTTTTTCTGACCAAGCTCACTGTTCGGACACCATAGGAAAAACAGTCGAGTAGAAGAGTGCTCTTTTCTCAAAAGCAGAGTGTGTTTCTTGTAAGGCGAGCTAGCGTTTGTTTCCCAGTCAGAAATGGAGTTGAATCCCATGCAGTTTCTGGTCCTATGAGCAAGAGTTGTTTTCTGGTAAGAAGAGTCACTATTGTGCTCCCACTGTCAAACACAGGGCAAATAGCACTGGCATCTGTTCCCAGCAAGTACAGTGTATTGGACTGAAGAGGAGCTACTGTTCTTGTCAGTTTCCTAAGCAGAGTTGAACTAGATATGGCCCGTGTGTGTAGGAAGCACAGTTCTTTTGTTCTGAGCAAGCTCGCTGTTCTGACCCCATAGAAAACACCGTAGAGTAGAAGAGTGCCCTTTTCTCAAAAGCATAGTGTGTTTCTTGTAAGGCGAGCTAGTGTTTGTTTCCCTGTCCTAAATGGATTTGAATCACATGCAGTTTCTGGTCCAACGAGCAAGAGTTGTTTTCTGGTAAGAAGAGTCACTATTGTGCTCCCATTGTCATACACAGGGCAAATAGCACTCGCGTCTGTTCCCAGCATGTACAGTGTATTGGACTGAAGAGGATCTACTGTCCTTGTCAGTTTCCTAAGCAGAATTGAACTAGATATGGCCGTGTGTGTAGGAAGCACAATTCTTTTGTTCTGAGCATGCTCACTGTCCTGGCCCTAAAGGAAACACAGTAGAGTAGATGAGTGATCGTTTCTCAAAAACAGAGTGTGTTTCTTGTAAGAAGAGCTACCGTTTGTTTCCCAGTTCTAAATGGAGATGGATCACATGCAGTTTCTGGTCCTAGGAGCAAGAGTCGTTTTCTGGTAGGAAAGTCACTATTGTGCTCCCATTGCCACACACAGTGCAAATAGCACTCGCGTCTGTTCCCAGCCGGTACAGTGTATTGGACTGAAGAGGAGCTACTGTTCTTGTCAGTTTCCTAAGCAGAGTTGAACTAGATATGGCCCTTGTGTGTAGGAAGCACAGTTCTTTACTTCTGAGCAAGCTCACTGTTCGGACTCCATAGGAAATACAGCAGAGTAGAAGAGTGCCCTTTTCTCAAAAGCAGAGTGTGTTTCCTGTAAGGCGAGCTAGCGTTTGTTTCCCAGTCCTAAATGGAGTTGAATCACATGCAGTTTCTGGTTCTATGAGCAAGAGTTGTTTTCTGGTAAGAAGAGTCACTATTGCGCTCCCTTTGTCATACACAGGGCAAATAGCACTCGCGTCTGTTCCCAGCAAGTACAGTGTATTGGACTGAAGAGGATCTACTGTTCTTGTCAGTTTCCTAAGCAGAGTTGAACTAGATATGACCTGTGTGTGTAGGAAGCACTGTTCTTTTGTTCTCAGCAATCTCACTGTTCGGATCCCATAGGAAACACAGTAGAATAGAAGAGTGTTCTTTTCTCAAAAGCAGAGTGTGTTTCTTGTAAGGCAAGCTAGTGTTTGTTTCCCAGTCAGAAAGGGAGTTGAATCCCATGCAGTTTCTGGTGCTACGAGCAAAAGTTGTTTTCTGATAAGAAGAGTCACTATTGCGCTTCCACTGTCATACACAGGGAAAATAGCACTGGCGTCTGTTCCCAGCATGTACAGTGTATTGGACTGAAGAGGAGCTACTGTTCTTGTCAGTTTCCTAAGCAGAGTTGAACTAGATATGGCCCGTGTGTAGGAAGCACAGTTCTTTTGTTCTGAGCAAGCTCGCTGTTCGGACCCCATAGAAAACACCATAGAGTAGAAGAGTGGCCTTTTCTCAAAAGCATAGTGTGTTTCTTGTAAGACGAGCTACCGTTTGTTTCCCAGTTCTAAATGGAGTTGGATCACATGCAGTTTCTGGTCCTACGAGCAAGAGTCTTTTTCTGGTAGGAAATTCACTATTGTGTTCCCATTGCCACACACAGTGCAAATAGCACTCGCGTCTGTTCCCAGCCAGTACAGTGTATTGGACTGAAGAGGAGCTACTGTTCTTGTCAGTTTCCTAAGCAGAGTTGAACTAGATATGGCCCTTGTGTGTAGGAAGCACAGTTCTTTTGTTCTGAGCAAGCTCACTGTTCGGACTCCATAGGAAATACAGTAGAGTAGAAGAGTGACCTTTTCTCAAAAGGAGAGTGTGTTTCTTGTAAGGCGAGCTAACGTTTGTTTCCCAGTCCTAAATGGAGTTGAATCACATGTAGTTTCTTGTCCTATGAGCAAGAGTTGTTTTCTTGTAAGAAGAGTCACTATTGTGCTCCCATTGTCATACACAGGGCAAATAGCACTGTCGTGTGTTCCCAGCATGTACAGTGTATTGGACTGAAGAGGAGCTACTGTTTTTGTCAGTTTCCTAAGCAGAATTGAACTAGATATGGCCGTGTGTGTAGGAAGCACAGTTCTTTTGTTCTGAGCAAGCTCCCTGTTCAGACCCCATAGGAAACACAGTAGAGTAGAAGAGTGCTCTTTTCTCAAAACCAGAGTGTGTTTCTTGTAAGGCGAGCTAGCGTTTGTTTCCCAGTCCTAAATGGAGTTGAATCACATGCAGTTTCTGGTTCTATGAGCAAGAGTTGTTTTCTGGTAAGAAGAGTCACTATTGCACTCCCATTGTCATACACAGGGCAAATAGCACTCGCGTCTGTTCCCAGCAAGTACAGTGTATTGGACTGAACAGGATCTACTGTTCTTGTCAGTTTCCTAAGCAGAGTTGAACTAGATATGGCCTGTGTGTGTAGGAAGCACAGTTCTTTTGTTCTGAGCAAGCTCACTGTTTTGGCTCTATAGGAAACACAGTAGAGTAGAAGAGTGCTCTTTTCTAAAAAGCAGAGTGTGTTTCTTGTAAGGCGAGCTAGCGTTTGTTTCCCAGTCCTAAATGGAGTTGAATCACATGCAGTTTTTGGTCCTATGAGCAAGAGTTGTTTTCTGGTAAGGAAAGTCACTATTGCACTCCCATTGCCATACACAGTGCAAATAGCACTCGCATCTGTTCCCAGCAAGTACAGTGTATTGGACTGAAGAGGAGCTACTGTTCTTGTCAGTTTCCTAAGCAGAGTTGAACTAGATATGGCCCGTGTGTGTAGGAAGCACAGTTCCTTGTTCTGAGCAAGCTCACTGTTCGGACCCCATAGGAAACACAGTAGAGTAGATGAGTGTCCTTTTCTCGGAAGTAGACTGTGTTTCTTGTAAGGCGAGCTAGCGTTTGGTTCCCAATACTAAATGGAGTTGAATCCCATGTAGTTTCTGGTCTTACGAGCAGGAGTTGATTTCTGGTGAGAAGAGTCACTATTGTGCTCCCATTGCCATACACAGTGCAAATAGCACTTGCGTCTGTTCACAGCAAGTACAGTGTATTGGACAGAAGAGGAGCTACTGTTCTTGTCAGTTTCCTAAGCACAGTTAAACTAGATATGACCCGTGTGTGTAGGAAGCACAATTCTTTTGTTTTGAGCAAGCTCAGTGTTTTGGCCCTATAGGAAACACAGTAGAATAGAAGAGTGCTCTTTTCGCAAAAGCAGAGTGTGTCTCTTGTAAGGCAAGCTAGCGTTTGTTTCCCAGTCCTAAATGGAGTTGAATCACATGCAGTTTTTGGTCCTAGAAGCAAGAGTTGTTTTCTCGTAAGGAAAGTCACTATTGTGCTCCCATTGACACACACAGTGCCAATAGGACCCACGTCTGTTCCCCTCAAGTACAGTGTATTGGACTGAAGAGGAGCTACTGTTCTTGTCAGTTTCCCAAGCAGAGTTGAACTAGATATGGCCCGTGTGTGTAGGAAGCATAGTTCTTTTGTTCTGAGCAAGCTCACTCTTCAGACCCCATAGGAAACACCGTAGAGTAGAAGAGTGCCCTTTTCTCAAAAGCATAGTGTGTTTCTTGTAAGGCAAGCTAGCGTCTGTTTCCCTGTCCTAAATGGAGTTGAATCAC
Organism: Peromyscus eremicus; assembly: GCF_949786415.1. NCBI lineage: Eukaryota > Metazoa > Chordata > Mammalia > Rodentia > Cricetidae > Peromyscus > Peromyscus eremicus. Next base: position 10,566 of record NW_026737821.1, read on the forward strand.
ATGCAGTTTCTGGTCCTATGAGCAAGAGTTGTTTTATGGTAAGAAGAGTCACTATTACTCTCCCATTGTCATACACAGGGCAAATAGCACTGCCGTCTGTTCCCACCATGTACATTGTATTGGACTGAAGAGGATCTACTGTTCTTGTCAGTTTCCTAAGCAGAATTGAATTAGATATGGCCGTGTGTGTAGGAAGCACAGTTCTTTTGTTCTGAGCAAGCTCACTCTCTGGACCTATAGGAAACACAGTAGAGTAGAAGAGTGATCGTTTCTCAAAAGCAGAGTGTGTTGCTTGTAAGGTGAGCTAGCGTTTGTTTTCCAGTCCTAAATGGAGTTGATCACATGCAGTTTCAGGTCCTACGACCAAGAGTTGTTTTCTGGTAAGGAAAGTCACTATTGTGCTCCATTGCATTACACAGTACAAATAGTACTCGCGTCTGTTCCCAGCAAGTACAGTGTATTGGACTGAAGAGGAACTTCTGTTCTTGTCAGTTTCCTAAGCAGAGTTGAACTAGATATGGCCCGTGTGTAGGAAGCACAGTTCTTTTATTCTGAGCAAGCTCACTGTTCAGATCCCATAGGAAACACAGTAGAGTAGAAGAGTGCTCTTTTCTCAAAAGCATAGTGTGTTTCTTGTAAGGAGAGCTAGCGTTTGTTTCCAAGTCCTAAATGGAGTTGAATCCCATGCAGTTTCTAGTCCTACGAGCAAGAGTTGTTTTCTGGTAAGAATAGTGACTATTGCATTCCCATTGCCATACACAGTGCAAATAGCACTCGCGTCTGTTCCCAGCAAGTACAGTGTATTGGACAGAAGAAGAGCTACTGTTCTTTTCAGTTTCCTAAGCAGAGTTGAATTAGATATGTCCCGTGTGTGTAGGAAGCACAGTTCTTTTGTTCTGAGCAAGCTCCCTGTTCAGACCCCATAGGAAACACATTAGAGTAGAAGTGTGCTCTTTTCTCAAAAGCAGAGTGTGTTTCTTGTAAGGAGAGCTAGTGTTTGTTTCCCAGTCAGAAATGGAGTTGAATCCCATGCAGTTTCTGGTCCTATGAGCAAGAGTTGTTTTCTGATAAGAAGAGTCACTATTGTGCTCCTATTGCCATACACAGTGCAAATAGCACTCGCGTCTGTTCCCAGCAAGTACAGTGTATTGGACTGAAGAGGAGCTACTGTTCTTGTCAGTTTCCTAAGGAGAGTTGAACTAGATATGGCCCGTGTGTGTAGGAAGCATAGCTCTTTTGTCTGAGCAAGCTCACTGTTTGAAACCCATAGTAAACACAGTAGAGTAGGAGAGTGCTCTTTTCTCAAAAGCAGAGTGAGTTTCTTGTAAGGCGAGCTAGCGTTTGTTTCCCAGTCAGAAATGGAGTTGAATCCCATGTAGTTTCTGGTCCTACGAGCAAGAGTTGTTTTCTGATAAGAAGAGTCACTATTGAGCTCCTATTGCAGTACACAGTGCAAATAGCACTCGCGTCTGTTTCCACCAAGTACAGTGTATTGGACTGAAGAGAGGCTACTGATCTTGTCAGTTTCCTAAGCAGAGTTGAACTAGATATGGCCCGTGTGTGTAGGAAGCACCATACTTTTTTTCTGAGCAAGCTCACTGTTCGGACCCCATAAAAACACAGTAGGGTAGAAGAGTGCTCATTTCTCAAAAGCAGAGTGTGTTTCTTGTAATGCGAGCTAGCGTTTGTTTCCCAGTCCTAAATGGAGTTGAATCCCATGCAGTTTCTGGTCCTACGAGCAAGAGTTGTTTTCTGGTAAGGAAAGACACTATTGCACTCCCATTGCCATACACAGTGCAAATAGCACTGGCGTCTGTTCCCAGCAAGTACAGTGTATTGGACTGAAGAGGAGCTACTGTTCTTGTCAGTTTCCTAAGCAGAGTTGAACTAGATGTGGCCCTTGTTTGTAGGAAGCACAGTTCTTTTGTTCTGATCAAGCTCACTGTTCAGACCCCATAGGAAACACAGTAGAGTAGAAGAGTGCTCTTTTCTCAAAAGTAGAGTGTGTTTCTTATAAGGCGAGCTAGTGTATGTTTCCCAGTCCTAAATGGAGTTGAATTCCATTTAGTTTCTGGTCATAAGAGCAAGAGTTGTTTTCTGGTAAGAAGAGTCACTATTGCGCTCCCATTGTTATACACAGGGCAAAAGCACCTGCGTCTGTTCCCAGCATGTACAGTGTATTGGACTGAAGAGGATCTATTGTTCTCGTCAGTTTCCTAAGCAGAATTGAACTAGATATGGCCGTGTGTGTAGGAAGCACAGTTCTTTTGTTCTGAGCATGCTCACTGTTGTGGCCCTATAGGAAACACATTAGAGTAGAAAAGTGCTCTTTTCTCACAATCCGAGTGTGTTTCTTGTAAGGCAAGCTAGCGTTTGATTCCCAGTCTTAAATGGAGTTGAATCACATGCAATTTCTGGTCCTACGAGCAAGAGTTGTTTTCTGGTAAGGAAAGTCACTATTGCGCTCCCATTCCCATAAACTGTGCAAATAGCACTCGCGTCTGTTCCAAGCAAGTAAGGTGTATTGGACTGAAGAGGAGCTACTGTTTTTGTCAGTTTCCTAAGCAGAGTTGAACTAGATATGGCCGTGTGTGTAGGAAGCACAGTTCTTTTGTTCTGAGCAAGCTCACTGTTCTGGCCCTATAGGAAACACATTAGAGTAAATTACTGCTCTTTTCTCAAAAGCAGAGTGTGTTTCTTGTAAGGCGAGCTAGCGTTTGTTTCCCAGTCATAAATGGAGTTGAATCACATGCAGTTTCTGGTCCTACGAGCAAGAGTTGTTTTCTGATAAGAAGAGTCACTATTGCTCTCCCGTTCTCATATACAGTGCAAAAACCACTCGCGTCTGTTCCCAGCAAGTACAGTGTATTGGACTGAAGAGGATCTAATGTTCTTGTCAGTTTCCTAAGCAGAGTTGAACTAGATATGGCCCATGTGTGTAGGAAGCACTGTTATTTTGTTCTGAGCAAGCTCACTGTTCGGACACCATAGGAAACACATTAGAGTAGACGAGTGCTCTTTTCTCAAAAGCAGAGTGTGTTTCTTGTAAGGCAAGCTAGCGTTTGTTTCCATGTCCTAAATGGATTTGAATCACATGCAGTTTCTGGTCCTACGAGCAAGAGTTGTTTTCTGGTATGAAGAATCACTATTGTGCTCCCATTGTCATACACAGGGCAAAAAGCACTGGCATCTGTTCCCAGCATGTACAGTGTATTGGACGGAAGAGGATCTACTGTTCTTGTCAGTTTCATAAGCAGAATTGAACTAGATATGTCCGTGTGTGTAAGAATCACAGTTCTTTTGTTCTGAGCAAGCTCACTGTTTTGGCCCTATAGGAAACACAGTAGAGTAGAAGAGTGCCCTTTTCTCAAAAGCTGAGTGTGTTTCTTGTAAGGCGAGCTAGCGTTTGTTTCCCAGTCCTAAATGGAGTTGAATCACATGCAGTTTTTGGTCCTACGAGCAAGAGTTGTTTTCTGGTAAGGGAAGTCACTATTGCGCTCCCATTGCCATACAGAGTGCAAATAGCACTTGCGTCTGTTCCCAGCAAGTACAGTGTATTGGACTGAAGAGGAGCTACTCTTCTTGTCAGTTTCCTAAGCAGAGTTGAACTAGATATGGCCCGTGTGTCGGAAGCACAGTTCTTTTATTCTGAGCAAGCTCACTGTTCAGATCCCATAAAAAACACAGTAGAGTAGAAGAGTGCTCTTTTTTCAAAAGCAGAGTGTCTTTCTTGTAAGGTGAGCTAGCGTTTGTTTCCCAGTCCTAAATGGAGTTGAATCCCATTTAGTTTCTGGTCCTAAGAGCAAGAGTTGTTTTCTGGTAAGAAATGTCACTATTGCGCTCCCATTGCCATGCACAAGGCAAATAGCACTGGTGTCTTTTACCAGCATGTACAGTGTATTGGACTGAAGAGGATCTACTGTTCTTGTCAGTTTCCTAAGCAGAGTTGAACTAGATATGGCCCATGTGTGTAGGAAGCACAGTTCTTTTGTTCTGAGAAAGCTCACTGTTCTGGCCCTATAAGAAACACATTAGAGTAGAAGAGTGCCCTTTTCTCAAAAGCAGAGTGTGTTTCTCGTAAGGCGAGCTAGCGTTTGTTTCCCAGTCCTAAATGGAGTTGAATCACATCCAGTTTTTGGTCCTACGAGCAAGAGTTGTTTTCTCGTAAGGGAAGTCACTATTGTGCTCCCATTGCCATACAGAGTGCAAATAGCACTTGCGTCTGTTCCCATCAAGTACAGTGTATTGGACTGAAGAGGAGCTACTCTTCTAGTCAGTTTCCTAAGCAGAGTTGAACTAGATATGGCCCGTGTGTGTAGGAAGCACAGTTCATTTTTTTCTTGCAAGCTCACTGTTCAGACCCCATAGGAAACACAGTAGTGTAGAAGACTGCTCTTTTCTCAAAAGAAGAGTGTGTTTCTTGTAAGGTGAGCTAGCGTTTGTTTCCCAGTCCTAAATGGAATTGAATCACATGCAGTTTCTTGTCTTACGAGCAAGAGTTGTTTTCTGATAAGAAGAGTCACTATTGCTCTCCCGTTCTCATACACAGGGCAAATAGCATTGGCGTCTGTTCCCAGCATGTACATTGTATTGGACTGAAGAGGATCTAATGTTCTTGTCAGTTTCCTAAGCAGAGTTGAACTAGATATGGCCCATGTGTGTAGGAAGCACTGTTATTTTGTTCTGAGCAAGCTCACTGTTCGGACACCATAGGAAACACATTAGAGTAGACGAGTGCTCTTTTCTCAAAAGCAGAGTGTGTTTCTTGTAAGGCAAGCTAGCGTTTGTTTCCATGTCCTAAATGGATTTGAATCACATGCAGTTTCTGGTCCTACGAGCAAGAGTTGTTTTCTGGTATGAAGAATCACTATTGTGCTCCCATTGTCATACACAGGGCAAAAAGCACTGGCATCTGTTCCCAGCATGTACAGTGTATTGGACGGAAGAGGATCTACTGTTCTTGTCAGTTTCATAAGCAGAATTGAACTAGATATGTCCGTGTGTGTAAGAATCACAGTTCTTTTGTTCTGAGCAAGCTCACTGTTTTGGCCCTATAGGAAACACAGTAGAGTAGAAGAGTGCCCTTTTCTCAAAAGCTGAGTGTGTTTCTTGTAAGGCGAGCTAGCGTTTGTTTCCCAGTCCTAAATGGAGTTGAATCACATGCAGTTTTTGGTCCTACGAGCAAGAGTTGTTTTCTGGTAAGGGAAGTCACTATTGCGCTCCCATTGCCATACAGAGTGCAAATAGCACTTGCGTCTGTTCCCAGCAAGTACAGTGTATTGGACTGAAGAGGAGCTACTCTTCTTGTCAGTTTCCTAAGCAGAGTTGAACTAGATATGGCCCGTGTGTCGGAAGCACAGTTCTTTTATTCTGAGCAAGCTCACTGTTCAGATCCCATAAAAAACACAGTAGAGTAGAAGAGTGCTCTTTTTTCAAAAGCAGAGTGTCTTTCTTGTAAGGTGAGCTAGCGTTTGTTTCCCAGTCCTAAATGGAGTTGAATCCCATTTAGTTTCTGGTCCTAAGAGCAAGAGTTGTTTTCTGGTAAGAAATGTCACTATTGCGCTCCAATTGCCATGCACAAGGCAAATAGCACTGGTGTCTGTTACCAGCATGTACAGTGTATTGGACTGAAGAGGATCTACTGTTCTTGTCAGTTTCCTAAGCAGAGTTGAACTAGATATGGCCCGCGTGTGTAGGAAGCACAGTTCTTTTGTTCTGAGAAAGCTCACTGTTCCGGCCCTATAAGAAACACATTAGAGTAGAAGAGTGCCCTTTTCTCAAAAGCAGAGTGTGTTTCTCGTAAGGCGAGCTAGCGTTTGTTTCCCAGTCCTAAATGGAGTTGAATCACATCCAGTTTTTGGTCCTACGAGCAAGAGTTGTTTTCTCGTAAGGGAAGTCACTATTGTGCTCCCATTGCCATACAGAGTGCAAATAGCACTTACGTCTGTTCCCATCAAGTACAGTGTATTGGACTGAAGAGGAGCTACTCTTCTAGTCAGTTTCCTAAGCAGAGTTGAACTAGATATGGCCCGTGTGTGTAGGAAGCACAGTTCATTTTTTTCTTGCAAGCTCACTGTTCAGACCCCATAGGAAACACAGAAGAGTAGAAGACTGCTCTTTTCTCAAAAGAAGAGTGTGTTTCTTGTAAGGTGAGCTAGCGTTTGTTTCCCAGTCCTAAATGGAATTGAATCACATGCAGTTTCTTGTCTTACGAGCAAGAGTTGTTTTTTGGTAAGAAGAGTCACTATTGCACTCCCATTGTCATACACAGGGCAAATAGCATTGGCGTCTGTTCCCAGCATGTACATTGTATTGGACTGAAGAGGATCTACTGTTCTTGTCAGTTTCCTAAACAGAATTGAACTAGATATGGCCCATGTGTGTAGGAAGCACAGTTCTTTTGTTCTGAGCAAGCTCACTGTTTTGGCCCTATAGGAAACACAGTACAGAAGAAGAGTGATCATTTCTCTAAAGCACAGTGTGTTTCTTGTAAGGCGAGCTAGCGTTTGTTTCCCACTCCTAAATGGAGTTGAATCACATGAAGTTTTTGTTCCTACAAGAAAGAGTTGTTTTCTGGTAAGGAAAGTCACTATTGCGCTCCCATTGCCATACACAGGGCAAATAGCACTCGCGTCTGTTCCCAGCAAGTATAGTGTATTGGACTGAAGAGGAGCTACTGTTCTTGTCAGTTTCCTAAGCAGATTTGATCTAGATATGGCCCGTGTGTGTATGAAGCACAGTTCTTTTGTTCTGAGCAAGCTCACTGTTCGGACCTCATAGGAAACACAGTAGAGTAGAAGAAAGCCCTTTTTTCAAAAGCAGAGTGTGTTTCTTGTAAGGCGAGCTAGCGTTTGTTTCCCAGTCCTAAATGGAGTTGAATCACATGCAGTTTCTGAAACTAGGAGCAAGACTTTTTTCTGGTAAGAAGAGTCACTATTGCGCTCCCATTGTCATACACAGGGCAAATAGTACTGGCGTCTGTTCCCAGCATGTACAGTGTATTGGACTGAAGAGGATCTACAGTTATTGTCAGTTTCCTAAGCAGAATTATACTAGATATGGCCGTGTGTGTAGGAAGCACAGTTCTTTTGTTCCTAGCAAGCTCACTGTTTGGACCACATAGAAAACACAGTAGAGTAGAAGAGTGCTCTTTTCTCAAAAGCAGAGTGTGTTTCTTGTAAGGCGAGCTAGCGTTTGTTTCCCAATCCTAAATGGAGTTGAATCACATGCAGTTTCTGGTCCTACGAGCAAGAGTTGTTTTCTGGTAAGAAGAGTCACTATTGCTTTCCCATTGCCATACACAGTACAAATAGCACTCGCGTCTGTTTCCAGCAAGTACAGTGTGTTTGACTGAATAGGAGCTACAGTTTTTGTCAGACCTAAGCAGAGTTAATCTAGATATGACCCTTGTGTGTAGAAAGCACAGTTCTTTTGTTCTGAGCAAGCAAACTGTTCTGGTCCCTTAGGAAACACAGTAGAGTAGAAGAGTGCTCTTTTCTCTAAAGCAGAGTGTGTTTCTTGTAAAGCGAGCTAGCGTTTGTTTCCCAGTCCTAAATGGAGTTGAATCCCGTGCAGTTTCTGGTCCTACGAGCAAGAGTTGTTTTCTGGAAAGAAGAGTTACTATGCGCTCCCATTGCCATACACAGTGCATATAGCACTCGCCTCTGTTCCCAGCAAGTACAGTGTGTTTGACTGAATAGGAGCTACTGTTTTTGTCAGATTCCTAAGCAGAGTTGAACTAGATATGAACCTTTTGTGTAGGAAGCACAGTTCTTTTGTTCTGAGCAAGCTTACTGTTTTGGTTCTATAGGAAACACAGTAGAGTGGAAGAGTGCTCTTTTCTCAAAAGCAGAGTGTGTTTCTTGTAAGGCGAGCTAGCATTTATTTCCCAGTTCTTAATTGAGTTGAATCACATGCAGTTTTTGGTCCTATGAGCAAGAGTTTTTTTCTGGTAAGAAGAGTCACTATTGAGCTCCCATTGCCATACACAGTGCAAATAGCACTCGCGTCTGTTCCCAGCAAGTACAGTGTATTGGACTAAAGAGGAGCTACTGTTCTTGTCAGTTTCCTAAGCAGTGTTGAACTAGATATGGCCCGTGTGTGTAGGAAGCACAGTTCTTTTTTTCTGAGCAAGCTCACTGTTCAGACCCCATAAAAAACACAGTAGGGTAGAAGAGTGCTCATTTCTCAAAAGCAGAGTGTGTTTCTTGTAATGCGAGCTAGCGTATGTTTCCCAGTCCTAAATGGAGTTGAATCACATCCAGTTTTTGGTCCTACGAGCAAGAGTTGTTTTCTGGTAAGGAAAGTCACTATTGTGCTCCCATTGACATACACAGTGCAGATAGCACTTGCGTTTGTTCCCAGCAAGTACAGTGTATTGGACTGAAGAGGAGCTACTGTTCTTGTCAGTTTCCTAAGCAGAGTTGAACTAGATATGGCCGTGTGTGTAGGAAGCCAGTTCTTCTGTTCTGAGCAAGCTCACTGTTCTGGCCCTATAGGAAAAATAATAGAGTAGAAGAGTGATCTTTTCTCAAAAGCAGAGTGTTTTTCTTGTAAGGTGAGCTAGCGTTTGTTTCCCAATCTTAAATGGAGTTGAATCCCATTTAGTTTCTGGTCCTACGAGCAAGAGTTGTTTTCTGGTAAGAAATGTCACTATTGCGCTCCCAATGCCATGCACAAGGCAAATAGCACAGGCGTCTGTTCCCAGCATGTACAGTGTATTGGACTGAAGAGGATCTACTGTTCTTGTCAGTTTCCTAAGCAGAGTTGAACTAGATATGGCCCGTGTGTGTAGGAATCACAGTTCTTTTGTTCTGAGAAAGCTCACTCTTCTGGCACTATAAGAAACACATTAGAGTAGAAGACTGCTCTTTTCTCAAAAGCAGAGTGAGTTTCTTGTAAGTCGAGCTAGCGTTTGATTCCCAGTCCTAAATGGATTTGAATCACATGCAGTGTCTGGTCCTATGAGCAGGAGTTGTTTTCTGGTAAGGAAAATCACTATTGCGCTCCCATTGCCATACACAGTGCGATTAGCACTCGCATCCGTTCCCAGCAAGGACAGTGTATTGGACTGAAGTGGATCTACTGTTCTTGGCAGTTTCCTAAGCAGTGTTGAACTAGATATGGCCCCTGTGTATAGGAAGCACAGTTCTTTTGTTCTGAGCAAGCTCACTGTTCGGACCCAATAGGAAACACAGTAGAGTAGAAGAGTGCTCTTTCTCAAAAGCAGAGTGTGTTTCTTGTAAGGCGAGCTAGTGTTTGTTTCCCAGTCAGAAATGGAGTTGAATCCCATGCAGTTTCTGCTCCACGAGCAAGAGTGGTTTTCTGGTAAGGAAAGTAACTTTTGAGTTCCCATTGCCATACACAGTGCAAATAGCACTCGCGTCTGTTCACAGCAAGTACAGTGTATTGGACTGAAGAGGAGCTACTGTTCTTGTCAGTTTCCTATGCAGAGTTGAATTAGATATGTCCCGTGTGTGTAGGAAGCACAGTTCTTTTGTTCTGAGCAAGCTCTCTGTTCAGACCCCATAGGAAACACAGTAGAGTAGAAGAGTGCTCTTTTCTCAAAAGCAGAGTGTGTTTCTTGTAAGGAGAGCTAGTGTTTGTTTCCCAGTCAGAAATGGAGTTGAATCCCATGCAGTTTCTGGTCCTACGAGCAAGAGGTGTTTTCTGATAAGAAGAGTCACTATTGCGCTCCTATTGCCATACACAGTGCAAATAGCACTCGCGTCCATTCCCAGCAAATACAGTGTATTGGACTGAAGAGGAGCTACTGTTCTTGTCAGTTTCCTAAGCAGAGTTGAACTAGATATGGCCCGTGTGTGTAGGAAGCATAGTTCTTTTGTCTGAGCAAGCTCAATGTTCGGACCCCATAGAAAACACATTAGAGTAGAAGAGTGCTCTTTTATCAAAAACAGAGTGTGTTTCTTGTAAGGCGAGCTAGTGTTTGTTTCCCAGTCCTAAATGGAGTTGAATCACATACAGTTTTTGGTCCTATGAGCAAGAGTTGTTTTCTGGTAAGGAAAGTCACTATTGCACTATCATTGCCATACACAGTTAAAATAGCACTCGTGTCTTTTCCCAGCAAGTACAGTGTATTGGACTGAAGAAGAGCTACTGTTCTTGTCAGTTTCCTAAGCAGAGCTGAACTAGATATGGCCCGTGTGTGTAGGAAGCACAGTTCTTTTGTTCTGAGCAAGCTCACTGTTCTGACCCCATAGGAAACACAGTAGAGCAGAAGAGTGCTCTTTTCTCAAAAGAAGAGTGTGTTTCTTGTAAGGCAAGCTAGCGTTTGTTTCCCAGTACTAAATGGAGTTGAATCACATCCTGTTTTTGGTACTACGAGCAAGAGTTGTTTTCTGGTAAGGAAAGTCACTATTGCGTCCCATTGTCAGACACAGGGCAAATAGCACTGGCGTCTGTTCCCAGCAGGTACAGTGTATTGGACTGAAGAGGATCTACTCTTCTTGTCAGTTTCCTAAGCAGAATTGAACTAGATATGGCCGTATTTGTAGGAAGCACAGTTCTTTTGTTCTGAGCAAACTCACTGTTCTGGCCCTATAGGAAACACAGTAGAGTAGAAGAGTGCTCTTTTCTCAAAAGCAGAGTGTGTTTCTTGTAAGGCGATCTAGCGTTTGTTTCCCAGTCCTAAATGGAGTTGAATCCCATGCAGTTTCTGGTCCTACCAGCAAGAGTTGTTTTCTGGTAAGGAAAGTCACTATTGCGCTCCCATTTCCATACACAGTGCAAATAGCACTAGCATCTGTTCCCAGCAAGTACAGTGTATTGGACTGAAGCGGAGCTACTGTTCTTGTCAGTTTCCTAAGCAGAGTTGAACTTGATATGGCCCCTGTGTGTAGAAAGCACAGTTCTTTTTTTCTGACCAAGCTCACTGTTCGGACACCATAGGAAAAACAGTCGAGTAGAAGAGTGCTCTTTTCTCAAAAGCAGAGTGTGTTTCTTGTAAGGCGAGCTAGCATTTTTTTCCAGTCCTAAATGGAGTTGAAACACATGCAGTTTATTGTCCTACGAGCAAGAGTTGTTTTCTGGTAAGAAGAGTCACTATTGCGATCCCATTGTCATACACAGGGCAAATAGCACTGGCGTCTGTTCCCAGCATGTACAGTGTATTGGACTGAAGAGGATCTACTGTTCTTTTCAGTTTCCTAAGCAGAATTGAACTAGATATGGCCGTATTTTTATGAAGCACAGTTCTTTTGTTCTGAGCAAGCTCACTGTTCTGGCCCTACAGGAAACACCGTAGAGTAGAAGACTGCTCTTTTCTCAAAAGCAGAGTGTGTTTCTTGTAAGTCGAGCTAGCGTTTGTTTCCCAGTCCTAAATGGAGTTGAATCACATGCAGTTTTTGGTCCTACGTGCAAGAGTTGTTTTCTGGTAAGGAAAGTCACTATTGCGCTCCCTTTGCCATACACAGTGTAAATAGCACTCGCGTCTGTTCGCAGCAAGTACAGTGTATTGAACTGAAGAGGAGCTACTGTTCTTGTCACTTTCCTAAGCAGAGTTGAACTAGATATGGCCCGTGTGTGTATGAAGCACAGTTCTTATGTTCTCAGCAAGCTCACTGTTCGGACACCATATGAACCACAGTGAAATAGAAGACTGCTCTTTTCTCAAAAGCAGAGTGTGTTTCTTGTAAGGCAAGCTAGCGTTTGTTTCCCAGTCCTAAATGGAGTTGAATCACATGCAGTTTTTGGTCCTACGAGCAAGAGTTGTTTTCTCGTAATCAAAGTCACTATTGTGCTCCCATTGCCATACACAGTGCAAATAGCACTCGCGTCTGTTCCCAGCAAGTACAGTGTATTGGACTGAAGAGGAGCTACTGTTCTTGTCAATTTCCTAAGCAGAGTTGAACTAGATATGGCCCATGTGTGTATGAAGCCCAGTTCTTTTGTTCTGAGCAAGCTCAATGTTCGGACCCCATATGAACCACAGTAGAATAGAAGACTGCTCTTTTCTCAAAAGCAGAGTGTGTTTCTTGTAAGGCGAGCTGGCGTTTGTTTCCCAGTCCTAAATGAAGTTGAATCACATGCAGTTTTTGGTCCTACGAGCAAGAGTTGTTTTCTGGTAAGGAAAGTCACTATTGCGCTCCCTTTGCCATACACAGTGCAAATAGCACTCGCGTCTGTTCACAGCAAGTACAGTGTATTGGACTGAAGAGGAGCTACTGTTCTTGTCAGTTTCCTAAGCAGAGTTGAACTAGATATGGCCCATGTGTGTAGGAAGCACAGTTCTTTTGTTCTGAGCAAGCTCACTGTTCGGACCCCATAGGAAACACAGTAGAGTAGAAGAGTGCTCTTTTCTCAAAAGCAGAGTGTGTTTCTTGTAAGGCGAGCTAGCGTTTGTTTCCCAGTCCTAAATGGAGTTGAATCACATGCAGTTTCTTGTCCTACAAGCAAGAGTTGTTTTCTGGTAAAAAGAGTCACTGTTGCGCTCCCATTGTCATACACAGGGCAAATAGCACTGGCGTCTGTTCCCAGCATGTACAGTGTATTGGACTGAAGAGGATCTACTGTTCTTGTCAGTTTCCTAAGCAGAACTGAACTAGATATGGCCGTATTTGTAGGAAGCACAGTAATTTTGTTCTGAGCAAACTCACTGTTCTGGCACTATAGGAAACACAGTAGAGTAGAAGAGTGCTCTTTTCTCAAAAGCAGAGTGTGTTTCTTCTAAGGAGAGCTAGCGTTTGTTTCCCAGTCCTAAATGGAGTTGAATCACATGCAGTTTCTGGTTCTATGAGCAATAGATGTTTTCTGGTAAGGAAAGTCACTATTGCGCTCCCATTTCCATACACAGTGCAAATAGCACTCGCATCTGTTCCCAGGAAGTACAGTGTATTGTACTGAAGCGGAGCTACTGTTCTTGTCAGTTTGCTAAGCAGAGTTGAACTAGATATGGCCCCTGTGTGTAGGAAGCACAGATCTTTTGTTCTGAGCAAGCTCACTGTTCGGACCACATAGGAAACAGAGAAGAGTAGAAGAGTGCTCTTTTCTCAAAAGCAGAGTGTGTTTCTTGTAAGGCGAGCTAGCATTTGTTCCCCAGTCAGAAATGGAGTTGAATCCCATGCAGTTTTTGTTCCTACGAGGAAGAGGTGTTTTTTGATAAGAAGAGTCACTATTGCGCTCCTTTTTCTATACACAGTACAAATAGGACTCTCGTCTGTTCCCAGCTAGTACAGTGTATTGGACTGAAGAGGAGCTACCGTTCTTGTCAGTTTCCTAAGCAGAGCTGAACTAGATATGGCCCGTGTGTATAGGAAGCACAGTTCTTTTGATCTGAGCAAAATCACTGTTCGGACCCCATAGGGAACACAGTAGAGTAGAAGAGTGCTCTTTTCTCAAAAGCAGAGTGTGTTTCTTGTAAGGCGAGCTAGCGTTTGTTTCCCAGTCCTAAATGGAGTTGAATCACATGCAGTTTCTTGTCCTACGAGCAAGAGTTGTGTTCTGGTAAGAAGAGTAACTATTGCTCTCACATTTCCATACACAGTGCAAATAGCACTCGCATCTGTTCCCAGGAAGTACAGTGTATTGGACTGAAGCGGAGCTACTGTTCTTGTCAGTTTGCTAAGCAGAGTTGAACTAGATATGTCCCGTGTGTGTACGAAGCACAGTTCTTCTGTTCTGAGCAAGCTCACTGTTCGGACCACATAGGATACACAGTCGAGTAGAAGAGTGCTCTTTTCTCAAAAGCAGATTGTGTTTCTTGTAAGGCGAGCTAGTGTTTGTTCCCCAGTCAGAAATGGAGTTGAATCCCATGCAGTTTCTGGTCCTACGAGGAAGAGGTGTTTTCTGATAATAAGAGTAACTATTGCGCTCCTATTTCCATACACAGTACAAATAGTACTCGCGTCTGTTCCCAGCTAGTACAGTGTATTGGACTGAAGAGGAGGTACCGTTCTTGTCAGTTTCCTATCAGAGTTGAACTAGATATGGCCCGTGTGTGTAGGGAGCACAGTTCTTTTGTTCTGAGCAAGCTCACTGTTCGGACCCCATAGGAAACACAGTAGAGCAGAAGAGTGCTCTTTTTTCAAAAGCAGAGTGTGTTTCTTGTAAGGAGAGCTAACGTTTGTTTCCCAGTCTTAAATGGAGTTGAATCACATGCAGTTTCTTGTCCTACAAGCAAGAGTTGGTTTCTGGTAAGAAGAGTCACTATTGAGCTCCCATTGTCATACACAGGGCAAATAGCACTGGCGTCTGTTCCCAGCATATACAGTGTATTGGACTGAAGAAGATCTACTGTTCTTGTCAGTTTCCTAAGCAGAATTGTACTAGATATAGCCGTATTTGTAGGAAGCACAGTTCTTTTGTTCTGAGCAAACTCACTGTTCTGGCCCTATAATAAACACAGTAGAGTAGAAGAGTGCTCTTTTCTCAAAAGCAGAGTGTGTTTCTTGTAAGGCGAGCTAGCGTTTGTTTCCCAGTCCTAAATGGAGTTGAATCACATGCAGTTTTTGGTCCTATGAGCAAGAGTTGTTTTCTGATAAGGAAAGTCACTATTGCACTCCCATTTCCATACACAGTGCAAATAGAAATCGCATCTGTTCCCAGGAAGTACTGTGTATTGGACTGAAGCGGAGCTACTGTTCTTGTCAGTTTCCTAAGCAGAGTTGAACTAGATATGGCCCCTGTGTGTAGGGAGCAGAGTTCTTTTGTTCTGAGCAAGCTCACTGTTCGGACCATATAGAAACACAGAAGAATAGAAGAGTGCTCTTTTCTCAAAAGCAGAGTGTGTTTCTTCTAAGGCGAGCTACTGTTTGTTCCCCAGTCAGAAATGGAGTTGAATCCCATGCTGTTTCTGGTCCCACGAGCAAGAGGTGTTTTCTGATAAGAAGAGTCACTATTGCGCTCCTATTGACATACACAGTACAAATAGGACTCGCGTCTGTTCCCAGCTAGTACAGTGTATTGGACTGAAGAGGAGCTACCGTTCTTGTCAGTTTCCTAAGCAGAGTTGAACTAGATATGGCCCGTGTGTGTAGGAAGCACAGTTCTATTGTTCTGAGCAAGCTCAC
Source organism: Peromyscus eremicus (assembly GCF_949786415.1). Classification (NCBI taxonomy): domain Eukaryota; kingdom Metazoa; phylum Chordata; class Mammalia; order Rodentia; family Cricetidae; genus Peromyscus; species Peromyscus eremicus. The sequence goes on from NW_026737821.1 coordinate 25,592, forward strand.
TGTTCGGACCCCATAGGAAACACAGTAGAGCAGAAGAGTGCTCATTTCTCAAAAGCAGAGTGTGTTTCTTGTAAGGGAAGCTAGTGTTTGTTTTTCAGTCAGAAATGGATTTGAATCCCATGCAGTTTCTGGTCCTACGAGCAAGAGTTGTTTTCTGGTAAGAAGAGTCACTATTGCGCTCTCGTTGTCATTCACAGGGCAAATAGCACTGGCGTCTGTTCCCAGCAAGTACAGTGTATTGGACTGAAGAGGATCTACTGTTCTTGTCAGTTTCCTAAGCAGAATTGAACTAGATATGGCCGTATTTGTAGGAAGCACAGTTATTTTGTTCTGAGCAAACTCACTGTTCTGGCCCTATAGGAAACACAGTAGAGTAGAAGAGTGCTCTTTTCTCAAAAGCAGAGTGTGTTTCTTGTAAGGCGAGCTAGCGTTTGTTTCCCAGTCCTAAATGGAATTGAATCACATGCAGTTTTTGGTCCTACGAGCAAGAGTTGTTTTCTGGTAGGAAAGTCACTACTGCGCTCCCTTTGCCATACACAGTGCAAATAGCACTCGCGTTTGTTCCCAGCAAATACAGTGTATTGGACTGAAGAGGAGCTACTGTTCTTGTCAGTTTCCTAAGCAGAGTTGAACTAGATATGGCCCATGTGTGTAGGAAGCACAGTTCTTTTGTTCTGAGCAAGCTCACTGTTCTGGGCTTATAGGAAACACAGTAGAGTAGAAGAGTGCTCTTTTCTCAAAAGCAGAGTGTGTTTCTTGTAAGGCGAGCTAGTGTTTGTTTCCCAGTCAGAAATGGAGTTGAATCCCATGCAGTTTCTGGTCCTACGAGCAAGAGGTGTTTTCTGGTAAGGAAAGTCACTATTGCGCTCCCATTTACATACACAGTGCAAATAGCACTCGCGTCTGTTCCCAGCAAGTACAGTGTATTGGACTGAAGAGGATCTACTGTTCTTGTCAGTTTCCTAAGCAGAGTTGAACTAGATATGGCCCGTGTGTGTAGAAAGCACAGTTCTATTGTTCTGAGCAAGCTCACTGTTAGGACCCCTTAGGAAACACAGTAGAGTAGAAAAGTACTCATTTCTCAAAAGCAGAGTGTGTTTCTTGTAATGCAAGCTAGTGTTTGTTTTTCAGTCAGAAATGGAGTTGAATCCCATGCAGTTTCTGGTCCTACGAGCAAGAGTTGTTTTCTGGTAAGAAGAGTCACTATTGCGCTCCCATTGTCATACACAGGGCAAATAGCACTGGCGTCTGTTCCCAGCAAGTACACTGTATTGGACTGAAGTGGAGCTACTATTCTTGTCAGTTTCCTAAGCAGAGTTGAACTAGATATGGCCCCTGTGTGTAGGAAGCACAGTTCTTTTGTTCTGAGCAAGCTCACTGTTCGGACCCAATAGAAAAGACATTATAGTAGAGAGTGCTCTTTTCTCAAAAGCAGAGTGTGTTTCTTATAAGGCGAGCTAGTGTTTGTTTCCCAGTCAGAAATGGAGTTGAATCCCATGCAATTTCTGGTCCTATGAGCAAGAAGTGTTTTCTGATAAGAAGAGTCACTATTGTGCTCCCATTGCCATACACAGTGCAAGTAGCACTCGCGTCTGTTCCCAGCTAGTACAGTGTATTGGACTGAAGAGGATCTACTGTTCTTGTCAGTTTCCTAAGCAGAATTGAACTAGATATGGCCGTATTTGTAGGAAGCACAGTTATTTTGTTCTGAGCAAACTCACTGTTCTGGCCCTATAGGAAACACAGTAGAGTAGAAGAGTGCTCTTTTCTCAAAAGCAGAGTGTGTTTCTAGTAAGGCAAGCTAGCGTTTATTTCCCAGTCCTAAATGGAATTGAATCACATGCAGTTTTTGGTCCTACGAGCAAGAGTTGTTTTCTGGTAGGAAAGTCACTACTGTGCTCCCTTTGCCATACACAGGGCAAATAGCACTCGCGTTTGTTCCCAGCAAATACAGTGTATTGGACTGAAGAGGAGCTACTGTTCTTGTCAGTTTCCTAAGCAGAGTTGAACTAGATATGGCCCATGTGTGTAGGAAGCACAGTTCTTTTTTTCTGAGCAAGGTCACTGTTCTGGCCTTATAGGAAACACAGTAGAGTAGAAGAGTGCTCTTTTCTCAAAAGCAGAGTGTGTTTCTTGTAAGGCGAGCTAGTGTTTGTTTCCCAGTCAGAAATGGAGTTGAATCCCATGCAGTTTCTGGTCCTATGAGCAAGAGGTGTTTTCTGGTAAGGAAAGTCACTATTGCGCTCCCATTTACATACACAGTGCAAATAGCACTCGCGTCTGTTCCCAGCAAGTACAGTGTATTGGACTGAAGAGGATCTACTGTTCTTGTCAGTTTCCTAAGCAGAGTTGAACTAGATATGGCCCGTGTGTGTAGGAAGCACAGTTCTATTGTTCTGAGCAAGCTCACTGTTAGGACCCCATAGGAAACACAGTAGAGAAGAAGAGTACTCATTTCTCAAAAGCAGAGTGTGTTTTTTGTAAGGCAAGCTAGTGTTTGTTTTTAGTCAGAAATGGAGTTGAATCCCATGCAGTTTCTGGTCCTACGAGCAAGAGTTGATTTCTGGTAAGAAGAGTCACTATTGCGATCCCATTGTCATACACAGGGCAAATAGCACTGGCGTCTGTTCCCAGCAAGTACACTGTATTGGACTAAAGTGGAGCTACTATTCTTGTCAGTTTCCTAAGCAGAGTTGAACTAGATATGGCCCCTGTGTGTAGGAAGCACAGTTCTTTTGTTCTGAGCAAGCTCACTGTTCGGACCCCATAGAAAAGACATTATAGTAGAGAGTGCTCTTTTCTCAAAAGCAGAGTGTGTTTCTTATAAGGCGAGCTAGTGTTTGTTTCCCATTCAGAAATGGAGTTGAATCCCATGCAATTTCTGGTCCTATGAGCAAGAAGTGTTTTCTGATAAGAAGAGTCACTATTGTGCTCCTATTGCCATACACAGTGCAAGTAGCACTCGCGTCTGTTCCCAGCTAGTACAGTGTATTGGACTGAAGAGGAGCTACCGTTCTTGTCAGTTTCCTAAGCAGAGTTGAACTAGATATGGCCCGTGTGTGTAGGAAGCACAGTTCTTTTGTTCTGAGCAAGCTCACTCTTCGGACACCATAGGAAACACAGAAGAGTGGAAGACTGCTCTTTTATCAAAAGCAGAGTGTGTTTCTTGTAAGGAGAGCTAACGTTTGTTTCCCAGTCTTAAATGGAGTTGAATCACATGCAGTTTCTTGTCCTACAAGCAAGAGTTGGTTTCTGGTAAGAAGAGTCACTATTGAGCTCCCATTGTCATACACAGGGCAAATAGCACTGGCGTCTGTTCCCAGCATATACAGTGTATTGGACTGAAGAAGATCTACTGTTCTTGTCAGTTTCCTAAGCAGAATTGTACTAGATATAGCCGTATTTGTAGGAAGCACAGTTCTTTTGTTCTGAGCAAACTCACTGTTCTGGCCCTATAATAAACACAGTAGAGTAGAAGAGTGCTCTTTTCTCAAAAGCAGAGTGTGTTTCTTGTAAGGCGAGCTAGCGTTTGTTTCCCAGTCCTAAATGGAGTTGAATCACATGCAGTTTTTGGTCCTATGAGCAAGAGTTGTTTTCTGATAAGGAAAGTCACTATTGCACTCCCATTTCCATACACAGTGCAAATAGAAATCGCATCTGTTCCCAGGAAGTACTGTGTATTGGACTGAAGCGGAGCTACTGTTCTTGTCAGTTTCCTAAGCAGAGTTGAACTAGATATGGCCCCTGTGTGTAGGGAGCAGAGTTCTTTTGTTCTGAGCAAGCTCACTGTTCGGACCATATAGAAACACAGAAGAATAGAAGAGTGCTCTTTTCTCAAAAGCAGAGTGTGTTTCTTCTAAGGCGAGCTACTGTTTGTTCCCCAGTCAGAAATGGAGTTGAATCCCATGCTGTTTCTGGTCCCACGAGCAAGAGGTGTTTTCTGATAAGAAGAGTCACTATTGCGCTCCTATTGACATACACAGTACAAATAGGACTCGCGTCTGTTCCCAGCTAGTACAGTGTATTGGACTGAAGAGGAGCTACCGTTCTTGTCAGTTTCCTAAGCAGAGTTGAACTAGATATGGCCCGTGTGTGTAGGAAGCACAGTTCTATTGTTCTGAGCAAGCTCACTGTTCGGACCCCATAGGAAACACAGTAGAGCAGAAGAGTGCTCATTTCTCAAAAGCAGAGTGTGTTTCTTGTAAGGGAAGCTAGTGTTTGTTTTTCAGTCAGAAATGGATTTGAATCCCATGCAGTTTCTGGTCCTACGAGCAAGAGTTGTTTTCTGGTAAGAAGAGTCACTATTGCGCTCTCGTTGTCATTCACAGGGCAAATAGCACTGGCGTCTGTTCCCAGCAAGTACAGTGTATTGGACTGAAGAGGATCTACTGTTCTTGTCAGTTTCCTAAGCAGAATTGAACTAGATATGGCCGTATTTGTAGGAAGCACAGTTATTTTGTTCTGAGCAAACTCACTGTTCTGGCCCTATAGGAAACACAGTAGAGTAGAAGAGTGCTCTTTTCTCAAAAGCAGAGTGTGTTTCTTGTAAGGCGAGCTAGCGTTTGTTTCCCAGTCCTAAATGGAATTGAATCACATGCAGTTTTTGGTCCTACGAGCAAGAGTTGTTTTCTGGTAGGAAAGTCACTACTGCGCTCCCTTTGCCATACACAGTGCAAATAGCACTCGCGTTTGTTCCCAGCAAATACAGTGTATTGGACTGAAGAGGAGCTACTGTTCTTGTCAGTTTCCTAAGCAGAGTTGAACTAGATATGGCCCATGTGTGTAGGAAGCACAGTTCTTTTGTTCTGAGCAAGCTCACTGTTCTGGGCTTATAGGAAACACAGTAGAGTAGAAGAGTGCTCTTTTCTCAAAAGCAGAGTGTGTTTCTTGTAAGGCGAGCTAGTGTTTGTTTCCCAGTCAGAAATGGAGTTGAATCCCATGCAGTTTCTGGTCCTACGAGCAAGAGGTGTTTTCTGGTAAGGAAAGTCACTATTGCGCTCCCATTTACATACACAGTGCAAATAGCACTCGCGTCTGTTCCCAGCAAGTACAGTGTATTGGACTGAAGAGGATCTACTGTTCTTGTCAGTTTCCTAAGCAGAGTTGAACTAGATATGGCCCGTGTGTGTAGAAAGCACAGTTCTATTGTTCTGAGCAAGCTCACTGTTAGGACCCCTTAGGAAACACAGTAGAGTAGAAAAGTACTCATTTCTCAAAAGCAGAGTGTGTTTCTTGTAATGCAAGCTAGTGTTTGTTTTTCAGTCAGAAATGGAGTTGAATCCCATGCAGTTTCTGGTCCTACGAGCAAGAGTTGTTTTCTGGTAAGAAGAGTCACTATTGCGCTCCCATTGTCATACACAGGGCAAATAGCACTGGCGTCTGTTCCCAGCAAGTACACTGTATTGGACTGAAGTGGAGCTACTATTCTTGTCAGTTTCCTAAGCAGAGTTGAACTAGATATGGCCCCTGTGTGTAGGAAGCACAGTTCTTTTGTTCTGAGCAAGCTCACTGTTCGGACCCAATAGAAAAGACATTATAGTAGAGAGTGCTCTTTTCTCAAAAGCAGAGTGTGTTTCTTATAAGGCGAGCTAGTGTTTGTTTCCCAGTCAGAAATGGAGTTGAATCCCATGCAATTTCTGGTCCTATGAGCAAGAAGTGTTTTCTGATAAGAAGAGTCACTATTGTGCTCCCATTGCCATACACAGTGCAAGTAGCACTCGCGTCTGTTCCCAGCTAGTACAGTGTATTGGACTGAAGAGGATCTACTGTTCTTGTCAGTTTCCTAAGCAGAATTGAACTAGATATGGCCGTATTTGTAGGAAGCACAGTTATTTTGTTCTGAGCAAACTCACTGTTCTGGCCCTATAGGAAACACAGTAGAGTAGAAGAGTGCTCTTTTCTCAAAAGCAGAGTGTGTTTCTAGTAAGGCAAGCTAGCGTTTATTTCCCAGTCCTAAATGGAATTGAATCACATGCAGTTTTTGGTCCTACGAGCAA
>NW_026737822.1:0-31569 GCF_949786415.1 Peromyscus eremicus
CAATACACTGTACATGCTGGGAACAGAGGCCCGTGCTATTTGCCCTGTGTACGACAATGGGAGCGCAATAGTGACTCTTCTTACCAGAAAACAACTCTTGCTCATAGGACCAGAAACTGCATGGGATTCAACTCTATTTAGGACTGGGAAACCAACACTAGCTTACTTTACAATAAACACACTCTGCTATTGAGAAAAGAGCACTCTTCTACTCTACTGTGTTTCCTATGGTGTCCAAAGAGTGATATTGCTCAGGACAAAAGAACTGTGCTTCCTACACACACGGCCATATCTAGTTCAATTCTGCTTAGGAAACTGACAAGAACAGTAGATCCTCTTCAGTCCAATACACAGTACATGCTGGGAACAGACGCCAGTGCTATTTGCCCTGTGTATGACAATGGGTGCGCAATAGTGACTCTTCTTACCAGAAAAAACTCTTGCTAATAGGACCAGAAACTTCATGGGATTCAACTCCATTTAGGACTGGGAAACAAACGCTAGCTCGCCTTACAAGAAACACACTCTGCTTTTGAGAAAAGGACACTCTTCTACTCTACTGTGTTTCCTATGGTGTCCGAACAGTGAGCTTGCTCAGAACAGAAGAACTGTGCTTCCTACACACATGGGCCATATCTAGTTCAATTCTGCTTAGGAAACTGACAAGAAGAGTAGCTCCTCTTTAATTCAATACACTGTACTTGCTGGGAACAGACACCAGTGCTATTTGCCCTGTGTATGACAATGGGATCACAATAGTGACTCTTCTTACCAGAAAACAACGCTTGCTCGTAGGACCAGAAACTGCATAGGATTCAACTCCATTTAGGACTGGGAAACCAACACTAGCTCACCTTACAATAAACACACTCTGCTATTGAGAAAAGAGCACTCTTCTACTCGACTGTGTTTCCTATGGGGTCCAAAGAGTGAGCTTTCTCAGAACAAAAGAACTGTGCTTCCTACACACACGGGCCATATCTAGTTCAACTCTGCTTAGGAAACTGACAAGAACAGTAGATCCTCTTCAGTCCAATACACTGTATATACTGGGAACAGACGCCAGTGCTATTTGCCCTGTGTATGACAATGGGAGCACAATAATGACTCTTCTTACCAGAAAACAACTCTTGCTCATAGGACCAGAAACTGCATGGGATTCAACTCCACTTAGGACTGGGAAACCAACACTAGCTCGCCTTACAAGAAACACACTCTGCTATTGAGAAAAGAGTGCTCTTCTACTCTACTGTGTTTCCTATAGTGCCAGAACTGTGAGCTGGCTCAGAACAAAAGAACTGTGCATCCTACACACACGGGCCATATCTAGTTCAATTCTGCTTAGGATATTGACAAGAACAGCAGATCCTCTTCAGTCCAATACACTGTACATGCTGGAAATAGACGTGAGTGCTATTTGCACTGTGTATGGCAATGGGAACGCAATAGTGTCTTTCCTTACCAGAAAACAGCTCTTGCTCATAGGACCAAAAACTGCATGTGATTCAACTCCCTTTAGGACTGGGAAACAAATGCTAGCTCGCCTTACAAGAAACACACTCTGCTTTTGAGAAAAGAGTACTCTTCTACTCTACTGTGTTTCCTATAGGGCCAGAAGAGAGAGCTTGCTCAGAACAAAAGAACTGTGCTTCCTACACACACGACCGTATCTAGTTCAATTCTGCTTAGGCAACTGACAAGAACAGTAGATCTTCTTCAGTCCAATACACTGTACATGCTGGGAACATACGCCAGTGCTATTTGCCCTGTGTATGACAATGGGAGCACAAAAGTGTCTCTTCTTACCAGAAAACTACTCTTGCTCATAGGACCAAAAACTACATGTGATTCAACTCCATTTAGGACTGGGAAACAAACGCTAGCTCATCTTACAAGAAACACACTCTGCTTTTGAGAAACGGGCACTCTTCTACTCTAATGTGGTTCCTATGGGGTCCAAACACTGAGCTTGCTCAGAACAAAAGAACAGTGCTTCCTACACACATTGGCCATATCTAGTTCAACTCTGCTAAGGAAACTGAGAAGAGCAGTAGCTCCTCTTCAGTCCAATACACTGTACTTGCTTTGAACAGAGGTGAGGGCTATTTGCACTGTGTATGGCAATGGGAGCACAGTAGTGACTTTCCTTACCAGAAAACAACTCTTGCTCATAGGACCAAAAACTGCATGGGATTCAACTCCATTTAGGACTGGAAAACAAACAATAGCTCGCCTTACAAGAAACACACTCTGCTTTTGAGAAAAGAGCACTCTTCTACTCTACTGTGTTTCCTATAGGGCCAGAACAGTGAGCTTGCTCAGATCAAAAGAACTGTGTGTCCTACACATAAGGCCATATCTAGTTCATTTCTGCTTATGAAACTGACAAGAACAGTAGATCCTCTTCAGTCCAATACACTATACATGCTGGGAACAGACGCCAATGCTATTTGCCTTGCATGTGACAATGGGAGCACAATAGTGACTCTTCTAACCAGAAAACAACTCTTGGTCATAGTACCAGAAACTGCCCGTGATTCAACTCCATTTAGGACTGGGAAACAAACGCCAGCTCGCCTTACAAGAAACACACTCTGCTGTTGAGAAAAGAGCACTCTTCTACTCTACTGTGTTTCCTATGAGGTCCGAACAGTGAGCTTGCTCAGAACAACAGAACTGTGTTTCCTAGACACACGACCATATCTAATTCAATTCTGTTTATGAAACTGACAAGAACAGTAGCTCCTCTTCAGTCCAATACACTGTACATGCTGGAAACAGACGCCAGTGCTATTTGCCCTTTGTATGACAATGGGAGTGCAATAGTGACTCTTCTTACCCGAAAACAACTCTTGCTCGTAGGACAAGAAACTGCATGTGATTCAACTCCATTTAGGACTGGGAAACAAACGCTAGCTCGTCGTACAAGAAACACACTCTGCTTTTGAGAAAAGAGTACTCTTTTTCTCTACTGTGTTTCCATGGGGTCCGAACAGTGAGCTTGCTCAGAACAAAAGAACTGTGCTTTCTACACACACGGGCCATTTCTATTTCAACTCTGCTTAGGAAACTGACAAGAACAGTAGCTCCTCTTCAGTCCAATACACTGGACTTGCTGGGAACAGACGCGAGTGCTATTTGCACTGTGTAAGGCAATGGGAACACAATAGTGACTCTTCTAACCAGAAAACAACTCTTGCTTGTAGGACCAGAAACTGCATGGGATTCAACTCCATTTAAGACTGGGAAACAAACGCTAGCTCGTCTTACAAGAAACACACTCTGCTTTTGAGAAAAGGTCACTCTTTCACTCTACTGTGTTTCCTATGTTGTCCGAACAGTGAGCTTGCTCAGAACAAAAGAACTGTGCTTCCTACACACACGGGCCATATCTAGTTCAACTCTAATTAGGAAACTGACAAGAACAGTAGCTCCTCTTCAGTCCAATACACAATACTTGCTGGGAACAGACGCGAGTGCTATTTGCTCTGTGTATGGCAATGGGAGCGCAATAGTGACTTTCCTTACCAGAAAACAACTCTTGCTCATAGGACCAAAAACTGCATGTGATTCAACTCCATTTAGAACTGGGAAATAAACGCTAGCTCGCTAAACAAGAAATACGCTCTGCTTTTGAGAAAAGAGCACTCTTCTACTCTACTGTGTTTCCTATAGGGCCAGAATGGAGCGCTTTCTCAGAACAAAAGTACTGTGCATCCTACACACACGGGCAATATCTAGTTCAATTCTGCTTAAGAAACTGACAAGAACAGTGGCTCCTCTTCAGTCCAATAAACTGTACATGCTGGGAACAGACGCCAGTGCTATTTGCCCTGTGTATGGCAATGGGAGTACAATAGTGACTCTTCTTACCAGAAAACAACTCTTGCTCGTAGGACCAAAAACTGCATGTGATTCTACTCCATATAGGACTGGGAAACAAACGCTGGCTTGCCTTACAAGAAACACACTCTGCTTTTGAGAAAAGAGCACTCTTCTACTCCACTGTCTTTCCATGGGGTCCGAACAGTGAGCTTGCTCAGAACAAAGAAATGTGCGTTCTACACACACGGGCCATATCTATTTCGACTCTGCTTAGCAAACTGACAAGAACAGTAGCTCCTTTTCAGTCCAATACACTGTACATGCTGGGAACAGACGCCAGTGCTATTTGCCCTGTGTATGACATTGGGAGCGCAATAGTGACTCTTCTTACCAAAAAACAACTCTTGCTCGTAGGACCAAAAAATGCATGGAATTCAACTCCATTTAGGACTGGGAAACAAACGCTAGCTCACCTTAGAAGAAACATACTCTGCTTTTGAGAAAAGGGCACTCTTCTACTCTACTGTGTTTCCTATGGGAACCGAAAAATGACCTTGCTCAGAACAAAAGAACTATTCTTCCTACGAACTCAGGCCATATCTAGTTCAACTCCGCTTAGGAAACTGACAAGAACAGTAGATCCTCTTCAGTCCAATACACTGTACATGTTGGGAACAGACGCCAGTGCTGTTTGCCCTGTGTATGACAATGGGAGGGCAATAGTGACTGTTCTTACCAGAAAACAACTCTGGCTCGTAGGACCAGAAACTGCATGTGATTCAACTTCATTTAGGACTGGGAAACCAACGCTAGCTGGCCTACCAAGAAACACACTCAGCTTTTGAGAAAAGAGCACTCTTCTACTCTACTGTGTTTGCTATGGGGTCCAAAGAGTGAGCTTGCTCAGAAGAAAAGAACTGTGCTTCCTACACACACGGCCATATCTTTTTCTATTCTGCTTAGGAAACTGACAAGAACAGTAGATCCTCTTCAGTCCAATACACTGTACATGCTGCGAACAGACGCCAGTGCTATTTGCCCTGTGTATGACAAAGGGAGCACAATAGTGACTCTTCTTACCAGAAAACAACTCTTGCTCATAGGACCAGAAACTGCATGGGATTCAACTCCATGTAGGACTGGGAAACAAACACTAGCTCGCCTTAGAAGAAACACACTTTGCTTTTGAGAAAAGAGCACTCGTCTACTCTACTGCGTTTCCTATGGGGACCTAACAGTGACCTTGCTCAGAACAAAAGAACTGTGCTTCCTACACACACGGGCCATATCTAGTTCTACTCTGCTTAGGAAACTGACAAGAACAGTAGATCCTCTTCAGTCCAATACACTGTACATGTTGGGAACAGACGCCAGTGCTATTTGCCCTGTGTATGACAATGGGAGGGCAATAGTGACTGTTCTTACCAGAAAACAACTCTTGCTCGTAGGACCAGAAACTGCATGTGTTTCAACTCCATTTAGGACTGGGAAACCAACGCTAGCTGGCCTACCAAGAAACACACTCTGCTTTTGAGAAAAGAGCACTCTTCTACTCTACTGTGTTTCCAATGGGTCCGAAAAGTGAGCTTGCTCAGAACAAAAGAACTGTGCTTCCTACACACACGGTCATATCTAGTTCAACTCTGCTTAGGAAACTGACAAGAACAGTAGCTCTTCTTCAGTCCAATACACTGTATTTGCTGGGAACAGACGCGAGTGGTATTTGCACTGTGTATGGCAATGTGAGCGCAATAGTGACTCTTTTTACCAGAAAACAACTCTTGCTCATAGGACCAAAAACTGCATGTGATTCTACTCCATTTAGGACTGGGAAACAAACGCTAGCTCGCCTTACAAGAAACACACTCTGCTTTTGAGAAAAGAGCACTCTTCTACTCTGCTGTGTTTCCTATGGGGTCCAAAGAGTGAGCTTGCTCAGAACAAAAGAACTGTGCTTCCTACACACACGGGCCATATCTAGATCAATTCTGCTTAGGAAACTGACAAGAACAGTAGATCCTCTTCAGTCCAATACACTGTACATGCTGGGAACAGACGTCAGTGCTATTTGCCCTGTGTATGACAAGGGGAGCGCAATAGTGACTCTTCTTACCAGAAAAAACTCTTGCTCGTAGGACAAGAAACTGCATGTGATTCAACTCCATTTAGGACTGGGAAACAAACGCCAGCTCGCCTTACAAGAAACACACTCTGCTTTTGAGAAAAGAGCACTCTTCTACTCTACTGTGTTTCCTATAGGGCCAGAATGGAGCGCTTTCTCAGAACAAAAGTACTGTGCATCCTACACAAACGGGCAATATCTAGGTCAATTCTGCTTAAGAAACTGACAAGAACAGTGGCTCCTCTTCAGTCCAATACACTGTACATGCTGGGAACAGACGCCAGTGCTATTTGCCCTGTGTATGGCAATGGTAGTACAATAGTGTCTCTTCTTACCAGAAAACAACTCTTGCTCATAGGACCAAAAACTGCATGTGATTCTACTCCATATAGGACTGGGAAACAAACGCTAGCTTGCCTTACAAGAAACACACTCTGCTTTTGAGAAAAGAGCACTCTTCTACTCCACTGTTTTTCCATGGGTTCCGAACAGTGAGCTTGCTCAGAACAAAAGAACTGTGCGTTCTACACACACGGGCCATATCTTTTTCAACTCTGCTTAGGAAACTGACAAGAACAGTAGCTCCTTTTCAGTCCAATACACTGTACATGCTGGGAACAGACGCCAGTGCTATTTGCCCTGTGTATGACATTGGGAGCACAATAGTGACTCTTCTTACCAAAAAACAACTCTTGCTCGTAGGACCAAAAAATGCATGGAATTCAACTCCATTTAGGACTGGGAAACAAACGCTAGCTCACCTTAGAAGAAACATACTCTGCTTTTGAGAAAAGGGCACTCTTCTACTCTACTGTGTTTCCTATGGGGACCGAACAATGACCTTGCTCAGAACAAAAGAACTATTCTCCCTACGAACTCGGGCCATATCTAGTTCAACTCTGCTTAGGAAACTGACAAGAACAGTAGATCCTCTTCAGTCCAATACACTGTATATACTGGGAACAGACGCCAGTGCTATTTGCCCTGTGTATGACAATGGGAGCACAATAATGACTCTTCTTACCAGAAAACAACTCTTGCTCATAGGACCAGAAACTGCATGGGATTCAACTCCACTTAGGACTGGGAAACCAACACTAGCTCGCCTTACAAGAAACACACTCTGCTATTGAGAAAAGAGTGCTCTTCTACTCTACTGTGTTTCCTATAGTGCCAGAACTGTGAGCTGGCTCAGAACAAAAGAACTGTGCATCCTACACACACGGGCCATATCTAGTTCAATTCTGCTTAGGATATTGACAAGAACAGCAGATCCTCTTCAGTCCAATACACTGTACATGCTGGAAATAGACGTGAGTGCTATTTGCACTGTGTATGGCAATGGGAACGCAATAGTGTCTTTCCTTACCAGAAAACAGCTCTTGCTCATAGGACCAAAAACTGCATGTGATTCAACTCCCTTTAGGACTGGGAAACAAATGCTAGCTCGCCTTACAAGAAACACACTCTGCTTTTGAGAAAAGAGTACTCTTCTACTCTACTGTGTTTCCTATAGGGCCAGAAGAGAGAGCTTGCTCAGAACAAAAGAACTGTGCTTCCTACACACACGACCGTATCTAGTTCAATTCTGCTTAGGCAACTGACAAGAACAGTAGATCTTCTTCAGTCCAATACACTGTACATGCTGGGAACATACGCCAGTGCTATTTGCCCTGTGTATGACAATGGGAGCACAAAAGTGTCTCTTCTTACCAGAAAACTACTCTTGCTCATAGGACCAAAAACTACATGTGATTCAACTCCATTTAGGACTGGGAAACAAACGCTAGCTCATCTTACAAGAAACACACTCTGCTTTTGAGAAACGGGCACTCTTCTACTCTAATGTGGTTCCTATGGGGTCCAAACACTGAGCTTGCTCAGAACAAAAGAACAGTGCTTCCTACACACATTGGCCATATCTAGTTCAACTCTGCTAAGGAAACTGAGAAGAGCAGTAGCTCCTCTTCAGTCCAATACACTGTACTTGCTTTGAACAGAGGTGAGGGCTATTTGCACTGTGTATGGCAATGGGAGCACAGTAGTGACTTTCCTTACCAGAAAACAACTCTTGCTCATAGGACCAAAAACTGCATGGGATTCAACTCCATTTAGGACTGGAAAACAAACAATAGCTCGCCTTACAAGAAACACACTCTGCTTTTGAGAAAAGAGCACTCTTCTACTCTACTGTGTTTCCTATAGGGCCAGAACAGTGAGCTTGCTCAGATCAAAAGAACTGTGTGTCCTACACATAAGGCCATATCTAGTTCATTTCTGCTTATGAAACTGACAAGAACAGTAGATCCTCTTCAGTCCAATACACTATACATGCTGGGAACAGACGCCAATGCTATTTGCCTTGCATGTGACAATGGGAGCACAATAGTGACTCTTCTAACCAGAAAACAACTCTTGGTCATAGTACCAGAAACTGCCCGTGATTCAACTCCATTTAGGACTGGGAAACAAACGCCAGCTCGCCTTACAAGAAACACACTCTGCTGTTGAGAAAAGAGCACTCTTCTACTCTACTGTGTTTCCTATGAGGTCCGAACAGTGAGCTTGCTCAGAACAACAGAACTGTGTTTCCTAGACACACGACCATATCTAATTCAATTCTGTTTATGAAACTGACAAGAACAGTAGCTCCTCTTCAGTCCAATACACTGTACATGCTGGAAACAGACGCCAGTGCTATTTGCCCTTTGTATGACAATGGGAGTGCAATAGTGACTCTTCTTACCCGAAAACAACTCTTGCTCGTAGGACAAGAAACTGCATGTGATTCAACTCCATTTAGGACTGGGAAACAAACGCTAGCTCGCCGTACAAGAAACACACTCTGCTTTTGAGAAAAGAGTACTCTTTTTCTCTACTGTGTTTCCATGGGGTCCGAACAGTGAGCTTGCTCAGAACAAAAGAACTGTGCTTTCTACACACACGGGCCATTTCTATTTCAACTCTGCTTAGGAAACTGACAAGAACAGTAGCTCCTCTTCAGTCCAATACACTGGACTTGCTGGGAACAGACGCGAGTGCTATTTGCACTGTGTAAGGCAATGGGAACACAATAGTGACTCTTCTAACCAGAAAACAACTCTTGCTTGTAGGACCAGAAACTGCATGGGATTCAACTCCATTTAAGACTGGGAAACAAACGCTAGCTCGTCTTACAAGAAACACACTCTGCTTTTGAGAAAAGGTCACTCTTTCACTCTACTGTGTTTCCTATGTTGTCCGAACAGTGAGCTTGCTCAGAACAAAAGAACTGTGCTTCCTACACACACGGGCCATATCTAGTTCAACTCTAATTAGGAAACTGACAAGAACAGTAGCTCCTCTTCAGTCCAATACACAATACTTGCTGGGAACAGACGCGAGTGCTATTTGCTCTGTGTATGGCAATGGGAGCGCAATAGTGACTTTCCTTACCAGAAAACAACTCTTGCTCATAGGACCAAAAACTGCATGTGATTCAACTCCATTTAGAACTGGGAAATAAACGCTAGCTCGCTAAACAAGAAATACGCTCTGCTTTTGAGAAAAGAGCACTCTTCTACTCTACTGTGTTTCCTATAGGGCCAGAATGGAGCGCTTTCTCAGAACAAAAGTACTGTGCATCCTACACACACGGGCAATATCTAGTTCAATTCTGCTTAAGAAACTGACAAGAACAGTGGCTCCTCTTCAGTCCAATAAACTGTACATGCTGGGAACAGACGCCAGTGCTATTTGCCCTGTGTATGGCAATGGGAGTACAATAGTGACTCTTCTTACCAGAAAACAACTCTTGCTCGTAGGACCAAAAACTGCATGTGATTCTACTCCATATAGGACTGGGAAACAAACGCTGGCTTGCCTTACAAGAAACACACTCTGCTTTTGAGAAAAGAGCACTCTTCTACTCCACTGTCTTTCCATGGGGTCCGAACAGTGAGCTTGCTCAGAACAAAGAAATGTGCGTTCTACACACACGGGCCATATCTATTTCGACTCTGCTTAGCAAACTGACAAGAACAGTAGCTCCTTTTCAGTCCAATACACTGTACATGCTGGGAACAGACGCCAGTGCTATTTGCCCTGTGTATGACATTGGGAGCGCAATAGTGACTCTTCTTACCAAAAAACAACTCTTGCTCGTAGGACCAAAAAATGCATGGAATTCAACTCCATTTAGGACTGGGAAACAAACGCTAGCTCACCTTAGAAGAAACATACTCTGCTTTTGAGAAAAGGGCACTCTTCTACTCTACTGTGTTTCCTATGGGAACCGAAAAATGACCTTGCTCAGAACAAAAGAACTATTCTTCCTACGAACTCAGGCCATATCTAGTTCAACTCCGCTTAGGAAACTGACAAGAACAGTAGATCCTCTTCAGTCCAATACACTGTACATGTTGGGAACAGACGCCAGTGCTGTTTGCCCTGTGTATGACAATGGGAGGGCAATAGTGACTGTTCTTACCAGAAAACAACTCTGGCTCGTAGGACCAGAAACTGCATGTGATTCAACTTCATTTAGGACTGGGAAACCAACGCTAGCTGGCCTACCAAGAAACACACTCAGCTTTTGAGAAAAGAGCACTCTTCTACTCTACTGTGTTTGCTATGGGGTCCAAAGAGTGAGCTTGCTCAGAAGAAAAGAACTGTGCTTCCTACACACACGGCCATATCTTTTTCTATTCTGCTTAGGAAACTGACAAGAACAGTAGATCCTCTTCAGTCCAATACACTGTACATGCTGCGAACAGACGCCAGTGCTATTTGCCCTGTGTATGACAAAGGGAGCACAATAGTGACTCTTCTTACCAGAAAACAACTCTTGCTCATAGGACCAGAAACTGCATGGGATTCAACTCCATGTAGGACTGGGAAACAAACACTAGCTCGCCTTAGAAGAAACACACTTTGCTTTTGAGAAAAGAGCACTCGTCTACTCTACTGCGTTTCCTATGGGGACCTAACAGTGACCTTGCTCAGAACAAAAGAACTGTGCTTCCTACACACACGGGCCATATCTAGTTCTACTCTGCTTAGGAAACTGACAAGAACAGTAGATCCTCTTCAGTCCAATACACTGTACATGTTGGGAACAGACGCCAGTGCTATTTGCCCTGTGTATGACAATGGGAGGGCAATAGTGACTGTTCTTACCAGAAAACAACTCTTGCTCGTAGGACCAGAAACTGCATGTGTTTCAACTCCATTTAGGACTGGGAAACCAACGCTAGCTGGCCTACCAAGAAACACACTCTGCTTTTGAGAAAAGAGCACTCTTCTACTCTACTGTGTTTCCAATGGGTCCGAAAAGTGAGCTTGCTCAGAACAAAAGAACTGTGCTTCCTACACACACGGTCATATCTAGTTCAACTCTGCTTAGGAAACTGACAAGAACAGTAGCTCTTCTTCAGTCCAATACACTGTATTTGCTGGGAACAGACGCGAGTGGTATTTGCACTGTGTATGGCAATGTGAGCGCAATAGTGACTCTTTTTACCAGAAAACAACTCTTGCTCATAGGACCAAAAACTGCATGTGATTCTACTCCATTTAGGACTGGGAAACAAACGCTAGCTCGCCTTACAAGAAACACACTCTGCTTTTGAGAAAAGAGCACTCTTCTACTCTGCTGTGTTTCCTATGGGGTCCAAAGAGTGAGCTTGCTCAGAACAAAAGAACTGTGCTTCCTACACACACGGGCCATATCTAGATCAATTCTGCTTAGGAAACTGACAAGAACAGTAGATCCTCTTCAGTCCAATACACTGTACATGCTGGGAACAGACGTCAGTGCTATTTGCCCTGTGTATGACAAGGGGAGCGCAATAGTGACTCTTCTTACCAGAAAAAACTCTTGCTCGTAGGACAAGAAACTGCATGTGATTCAACTCCATTTAGGACTGGGAAACAAACGCCAGCTCGCCTTACAAGAAACACACTCTGCTTTTGAGAAAAGAGCACTCTTCTACTCTACTGTGTTTCCTATAGGGCCAGAATGGAGCGCTTTCTCAGAACAAAAGTACTGTGCATCCTACACAAACGGGCAATATCTAGGTCAATTCTGCTTAAGAAACTGACAAGAACAGTGGCTCCTCTTCAGTCCAATACACTGTACATGCTGGGAACAGACGCCAGTGCTATTTGCCCTGTGTATGGCAATGGTAGTACAATAGTGTCTCTTCTTACCAGAAAACAACTCTTGCTCGTAGGACCAAAAACTGCATGTGATTCTACTCCATATAGGACTGGGAAACAAACGCTAGCTTGCCTTACAAGAAACACACTCTGCTTTTGAGAAAAGAGCACTCTTCTACTCCACTGTTTTTCCATGGGTTCCGAACAGTGAGCTTGCTCAGAACAAAAGAACTGTGCGTTCTACACACACGGGCCATATCTTTTTCAACTCTGCTTAGGAAACTGACAAGAACAGTAGCTCCTTTTCAGTCCAATACACTGTACATGCTGGGAACAGACGCCAGTGCTATTTGCCCTGTGTATGACATTGGGAGCACAATAGTGACTCTTCTTACCAAAAAACAACTCTTGCTCGTAGGACCAAAAAATGCATGGAATTCAACTCCATTTAGGACTGGGAAACAAACGCTAGCTCACCTTAGAAGAAACATACTCTGCTTTTGAGAAAAGGGCACTCTTCTACTCTACTGTGTTTCCTATGGGGACCGAACAATGACCTTGCTCAGAACAAAAGAACTATTCTCCCTACGAACTCGGGCCATATCTAGTTCAACTCTGCTTAGGAAACTGACAAGAACAGTAGATCCTCTTCAGTCCAATACACTGTACATGTTGGGAACAGACGCCAGTGCTATTTGCCCTGTGTATGACAATGGGAGGGCAATAGTGACTGTTCTTACCAGAAAACAACTCTTGCTCGTAGGACCAGAAACTGCATGTGATTCAACTTCATTTAGGACTGGGAAACCAACGCTAGCTGGCCTACCAAGAAACACACTCTGCTTTTGAGAAAAGAGCACTCTTCTACTCTATTCTGTTTCCTATGGGGTCCGAAAAGTGAGCTTGCTCAGAACAGAAGAACTGTGCTTCCTACACACACGGCCATATCTATTTCTATTCTGCTTAGGAAACTGAGAAGAACAGTAGATCCTCTTCAGTCCAATACACTGTACATGCTGGGAACAGACGCCAGTGCTATTTGCCCTGTGTATGACAATGGGAGCGCAACAGTGACTCTTTTTACCAGAAAACAACTCTTGCTCATAGGACCAGAAACTGCATGGAATTCAACTCCATTTAGGACTGGGAAACCAACACTAGCTCACCTTACAATAAACACACTCTGCTATTGAGAAAAGAGCACTCTTCTACTCTACTGTGTTTTCTATGGGGTCCAAAGAGTGAGCTTGCTCAGAACAAAAGAACTGTGCTTCCTACACACACGGCCATATCTAGTTCTATTCTGCTTAGGAAACTGACAAGAACAGTAGACCCTCTTCAGTCCAATACACTGTACATGCTGGGAACAGACGCCAGTGCTATTTGCCCTGTGTATGACAATGGGAGCGCAATAGTGACTCTTCTTACCAGAAAACAACTCTTGCTCGTAGGACCAGAAACTGCATGGGATTCAACTCCATGTAGGACTGGGAATCAAACACTAGCTCGCCTTAGAAGAAACACACTTTGCGTTTGAGAAAAGAGCACTCTTCTACTCTACTGCGTTTCCTATGGGGACCTAACAGTGACCTTGCTCAGAACAAAAGAACTGTGCTTCCTACACACACGGGCCATATCTAGTTCTACTCTGCTTAGGAAACTGACAAGAACAGTAGATCCTCTTCAGTCCAATACACTGTACATGTTGGGAACAGACGCCAGTGCTATTTGCCCTGTGTATGACAATGGGAGGGCAATAGTGACTGTTTTTACCAGAAAACAACTCTTGCTCGTAGGACCAGAAACTGCATGTGATTCAACTCCATTTAGGACTGGGAAACCAACGCTAGCTGGCCTACCAAGAAACACACTCAGCTTTTGAGAAAAGAGCACTCTTCTACTCTACTGTGTTTCCTATGGGGTCCGAAAAGTGAGCTTGCTCATAAAAAAAGAACTGTGCTTCCTACACACACGGTCATTTCTAGTTCAACTCTGCTTAGGAAACTGACAAGAACAATAGCTCTTCTTCAGTCCAATACACTGTACTTACTGGGAACAGACACGAGTGGTATTTGTACTGTGTATGGCAATGGGAGCGCAATAGTGACTTTCCTTACCAGAAAACAACTCTTGCTCATAGGACCAAAAACTGCATGTGATTCAACTCCGTTTAGGACTGGGAAACAAACGCTAGCTCGCCTTACAAGAAACACACTCTGCTTTTGAGAAAAGATCACTCTTCTACTCTACTTTGTTTCCAATAGTGCCAAAACAGTGAGCTTGCTCAGAACAAAGAACTGTGCTTCCTACACACATGGCAATATCTAGTTCAATTCTGCTTAGGAAACTGACAAGTACAGTAGATCCTCCTCAGTCCAATACACTGTACATGCTGGGAACAGACGCCAGTGCTATTTGCCCTGTGTATGACAATGGGAGCGCAATAGTGACTCTTCTTACCAGAAAACAACTCTTGCTCATAGGACCAGAAACTGCATGGGATTCAACTCTATTTAGGACTGGGAAACCAACACTAGCTCACCTTACAATAAACACACTCTGCTATTGAGAAAAGAGCACTCTTCTACTCTACTGTGTTTCCTATGGTGTCCAAAGAGTGAGATTGCTCAGAACAAAAGAACTGTGCTTCCTACACACACGGCCATATCTAGTTCAATTCTGCTTAGGAAACTGACAAGAACAGTAGATCCTCTTCAGTCCAATACACAGTACATGCTGGGAACAGACGCCAGTGCTATTTGCCCTGTGTATGACAATGGGTGCGCAATAGTGACTCTTCTTACCAGAAAAAACTCTTGCTAGTAGGACCAGAAACTTCATGGGATTCAACTCCATTTAGGACTGGGAAACAAACACTAGCTCGCCTTACAAGAAACACACTCTGCTTTTGAGAAAAGGACACTATTCTACTCTACTGTGTTTCCTATTGTGTCCGAACAGTGAGCTTGCTCAGAACAGAAGAACTGTGCTTCCTACACACATGGGCCATATCTAGTTCAATTCTGCTTAGGAAACTGACAAGAACAGTAGCTCCTCTTTAATTCAATACACTGTACTTGCTGGGAACAGACGCCAGTGCTATTTGCCCTGTGTATGACAATGGGAGAACAATAGTGACTCTTCTTACCAGAAAACAACTCTTGCTCGTAGGACCAGAAACTGCATGGGATTCAAGTCCATTTAGGACTGGGAAACCAACACTAGCTCACCTTACAATAAACACACTCTGCTATTGAGAAAAGAGCACTCTTCTACTCGACTGTGTTTCCTATGGGGTCCAAAGAATGAGCTTTCTCAGAACAAAAGAACTGTGCTTCCTACACACACGGGCCATATCTAGTTCAACTCTGCTTAGGAAACTGACAAGAACAGTAGATCCTCTTCAGTCCAATACACTGTATATACTGGGAACAGACGCCAGTGCTATTTGCCCTGTGTATGACAATGGGAGCACAATAGTGACTCTTCTTACCAGAAAACAACTCTTGCTCATAGGACCAGAAACTGCATTGGATTCAACTCCACTTAGGACTGGGAAACCAACACTAGCTCGCCTTACAAGAAACACACTCTGCTATTGAGAAAAGAGCGCTCTTCTACTCTACTGTGTTTCCTATAGTGCCAGAACTGTGAGCTGGCTCAGAACAAAAGAACTGTGCATCCTACACACACGGGCCATATCTAGTTCAATTCTGCTTAGGATATTGACAAGAACAGTAGATCCTCTTCAGTCCAATACACTGTACATGCTGGAAATAGACGTGAGTGCTATTTGCACTGTGTATGGCAATGGGAACGCAATAGTGTCTTTCCTTACCAGAAAACAGCTCTTGCTCATAGGACCAAAAACTGCATGTGATTAAACTCCCTTTAGGACTGGGAAACAAATGCTAGCTCGCCTTACAAGAAACACACTCTGCTTTTGAGAAAAGAGTACTCTTCTACTCTACTGTGTTTCCTATAGGGCCAGAAGAGAGAGCTTGCTCAGAACAAAAGAACTGTGCTTCCTACACACACGACCATATCTAGTTCAATTCTGCTTAGGCAACTGACAAGAACAGTAGATCTTCTTCAGTCCAATACACTGTACATGCTGGGAACATACGCCAGTGCTATTTGCCCTGTGTATGACAATGGGAGCACAAAAGTGTCTCTTCTTACCAGAAAACTACTCTTGCTCATAGGACCAAAAACTGCATGTGATTCAACTCCATTTAGGACTGGGAAACAAACGCTAGCTCACCTTACAAGAAACACACTCTGCTTTTGAGAAACGGGCACTCTTCTACTCTAATGTGGTTCCTATGGGGTCCAAACACTGAGCTTGCTCAGAACAAAAGAACTGTGCTTCCTACACACATTGGCCATATCTAGTTCAACTCTGCTAAGGAAACTGACAAGAGCAGTAGCTCCTCTTCAGTCCAATACACTGTACTTGCTTTGAACAGAGGTGAGGGCTATTTGCACTGTGTATGGCAATGGGAGCTCAATAGTGACTCTTCTTACCAGAAAAAACTCTTGCTAGTAGGACCAGAAACTTCATGGGATTCAACTCCATTTAGGACTGGGAAACAAACACTAGCTCGCCTTACAAGAAACACACTCTGCTTTTGAGAAAAGAGCACTCTTCTACTCTACTGTGTTTCCTATAGGGCCAGAACAGTGAGCTTGCTCAGATCAAAAGAACTGTGCGTCCTACACATAAGGCCATATCTAGTTCATTTCTGCTTATGAAACTGACAAGAACAGTAGATCCTCTTCAGTCCAATACACTATACATGCTGGGAACAGACGCCAATGCTATTTGCCTTGCATGTGACAATGGGAGCACAATAGTGACTCTTCTAACCAGAAAACAACTCTTGGTCGTAGTACCAGAAACTGCCCGTGATTCAACTCCATTTAGGACTGGGAAACAAACGCCAGCTCGCCTTACAAGAAACACACTCTGCTTTTGAGAAAAGAGCACTCTTCTACTCTACTGTGTTTCCTATGGGGTCCGAACAGTGAGCTTCTCAGAACAACAGAACTGTGTTTCCTAGACACACGACCATATCTAGTTCAATTCTGTTTAGGAAACTGACAAGAACAGTAGCTCCTCTTCAGTCCAATACACTGTACATGCTGGAAACAGACGCCAGTGCTATTTGCCCTTTGTATGACAATGGGAATGCAATAGTGACTCTTCTTACCCGAAAACAACTCTTGCTCGTAGGACAAGAAACTGCATGTGATTCTACTCCATATAGGACTGGGAAACAAACGCTAGCTCGCCGTACAAGAAACACACTCTGCTTTTGAGAAAAGAGTACTCTTTTTCTCTACTGTGTTTCCATGAGGTCCGAACAGTGAGCTTGCTCAGAACAAAAGAACTGTGCGTTCTACACACACGGGCCATATCTATTTCAACTCTGCTTAGGAAACTGACAAGAACAGTAGCTCCTTTTCAGTCCAATACACTGTACATGTTGGGAACAGACGCCAGTGCTATTTGCCCTGTGTATGACATTGGGAGCGCAATAGTGACTCTTCTTACCAAAAAACAACTCTTGCTCGTAGGACCAAAAAATGCATGGAATTCAACTCCATTTAGGACTGGATAACAAACGCTAGCTCACCTTAGAAGAAACATACTCTGCTTTTGAGAAAAGGGCACTCTTCTACTCTACTGTGTTTCCTATGGGGACCGAACAATGACCTTGCTCAGAACAAAAGAACTATTCTCCCTACGAACTCGGGCCATATCTAGTTCAACTCTGCTTAGGAAACTGACAAGAACAGTAGATCCTCTTCCCAACTGTACATGTTGGGAACAGACGCCAGTGCTATTTGCCCTGTGTATGACAATGGAAGGGCAATAGTGACTGTTCTTACCAGAAAACAACTCTTGCTCGTAGGACCAGAAACTGCATGTGATTCAACTCCATTTAGGACTGGGAAACCAACGCTAGCTGGCCTACCAAGAAACACACTCAGCTTTTGAGAAAAGAGCACTCTTCTACTCTACTGTGTTTCCTATGGGGTCCGAAAAGTGAGCTTGCTCAGAAAAAAAGAACTGTGCTTCCTACACACACGGTCATATCTAGTTCAACTCTGCTTAGGAAACTGACAAGAACAGTAGCTCTTCTTCAGTCCAATACACTGTACTTACTGGGAACAGACGCGAGTGGTATTTGTACTGTGTATGGCAATGGGAGCGCAATAGTGACTTTCCTTACCAGAAAACAACTTTTGCTCATAGGACCAAAAACTGCATGTGATTCAACTCCATTTAGGACTGGGAAACAAACGCTAGCTCGCCTTACAAGAAACACACTCTGCTTTTGAGAAAAGAGCACTCTTCTACTCTACTGTGTTTCCTATGGTGTCCGAACAGTGAGCTTGCTCAGAACAGAAGAACTGTGCTTCCTACACACATGGGCCATATCTAGTTCAATTCTGCTTAGGAAACTGACAAGAACAGTAGCTCCTCTTTAATTCAATACACTGTACTTGCTGGGAACAGACGCCAGTGCTATTTGTCCTGTGTATGACAATGGGAGCGCAATAGTGACTCTTCTTACCAGAAAACAACTCTTGCTCATAGGACCAGAAACTGCATGGGATTCAACTCCATTTAGGACTGGGAAACCAACACTAGCTCACCTTACAATAAACACACTCTGCTATTGAGAAAAGAGCACTCTTCTACTCGACTGTGTTTCCTATGGGGTCCAAAGAGTGAGCTTGCACAGAACAAAAGAACTGTGCTTCCTACACACACGGGCCATATCTAGTTCAACTCTGCTTAGGAAACTGACAAGAACAGTAGATCCTCTTCAGTCCAATACACTGTACATTCTGGGAACAGACGCCAGTGCTATTTGCCCTGTGTATGACAATGGGAGCGCAATAGTGACTCTTCTTACCAGAAAACAACTCTTGCTCATAGGACCAAAAACTGCATGTGATTCAACTCCGTTTAGGACTGGGAAACAAACGCTAGCTCGCCTTACAAGAAACACACTCTGCTTTTGAGAAAAGATCACTCTTCTACTCTGCTTTGTTTCCTATATTGCCAAAACAGTGAGCTTGCTCAGAACAAAGAACTGTGCTTCCTACACACATGGCAATATCTAGTTCAATTCTGCTTAGGAAACTGACAAGTACAGTAGATCCTCTTCAGTCCAATACACTGTACATGCTGGGAACAGACGCCAGTGCTATTTGCCCTGTGTATGACAATGGGAGCGCAATAGTGACTCTTCTTACCAGAAAACAACTCTTGCTCATAGGACCAGAAACTGCATGGAATTCAACTCTATTTAGGACTGGGAAAGCAACACTAGCTCACCTTACAATAAACACACTCTGCTATTGAGAAAAGAGCACTCTTCTACTCTACTGTGTTTCCTATGGTGTCCAAAGAGTGAGATTGCTCAGGACAAAAGAACTGTGCTTCCTACACACACGACCATATCTAGTTCAATTCTGCTTAAGAAACTGACAAGAACAGTAGATCCTCTTCAGTCCAATACACAGTACATGCTGGGAACAGACGCCAGTGCTATTTGCCCTGTGTATGACAATGGGTGCGCAATAGTGACTCTTCTTACCAGAAAAAACTCTTGCTTTTAGGACCAGAAACTTCATGGGATTCACCTCCATTTAGGACTGGGAAACAAACGCTAGCTCGCCTTACAAGAAACACACTCTGCTTTTGAGAAAAGAGCACTATTCTACTATACTGTTTTTTCTATGGGGTCCGAACAGTAAGCTTGCTCAGAACAAAAGAACTGTGCTTCCTACACACAGGGGCCATATCTAGTTCAATTCTGCTTAAGAAACTGACAAGAACAGTGGCTCCTCTTTAGTCCAATACACTGTACATGCTGGGAACAGACGCCAGTGCTATTTGCCCTGTGTATGGCAATTGTAGTACAATAGTGACTCTTCTTAGCAGAAAACAACTCTTGCTCGTAGGACCAAAAACTGCATGTGATTCTACTCCATATAGGACTGGGAAACAAACGCTAGCTTGCCTTACAAGAAACACACTCTGCTTTTGAGAAAAGAGCACTCTTCTACTCCACTGTGTTTCCATGGGGTCCGAACAGTGAGCTTGCTCAGAACAAAAGAACTGTGCGTTCTAAACACACGGGCCATATCTATTTCAACTCTGCTTAGGAAACTGACAAGAACAGTAGCTCCTTTTCAGTCCAATACACTGTACATGCTGGGAACAGACGCCAGTGCTATTTGCCCTGTGTATGACATTGGGAGCGCAATAGTGACTCTTCTTACCAAAAAACAACTCTTGCTCGTAGGACCAAAAAATGCATGGAATTCAACTCCATTTAGGACTGGGAAACAAACGCTAGCTCACCTTAGAAGAAACATACTCTGCTTTTGAGAAAAGGGCACTCTTCTACTCTACTGTGTTTCCTATGCGGACCGAACAATGACCTTGCTCAGAACAAAAGAACTATTCTCCCTACGAACTCGGGCCATATCTAGTTCAACTCTGCTTAGGAAACTGACAAGAACAGTAGATCCTCTTCAGTCCAATACACTGTACATATTGGGAACAGACGCCAGTGCTATTTGCCCTGTGTATGACAATGGGAGCGCAATAGTGACTCTTCTTACCAGAAAACAACTCTTGCTCGTAGGACCAGAAACTGCATGTGATTCAACTTCATTTAGGACTGGGAAACCAACGCTAGCTGGCCTACCAAGAAACACACTCTGCTTTTGAGAAAAGAGCACTCTTCTACTCTACTCTGTTTCCTATGGGGTCCGAAAAGTGAGCTTGCTCAGAACAGAAGAACTGTGCTTCCTACACACACGGCCATATCTATTTCTATTCTTCTTAGGAAACTGAGAAGAACAGTAGATCCTCTTCAGTCCAATACACTGTACATGCTGGGAACAGACGCCAGTGCTATTTGCCCTGTGTATGACAATGGGAGCGCAATAGTGACTCTTTTTACCAGAAAACAACTCTTGCTCATAGGACCAGAAACTGCATGGGATTCAACTCCATTTAGGACTGGGAAACCAACACTAGCTCACCTTACAATAAATACACTCTGCTATTGAGAAAAGAGCACTCTTCTACACTACTGTGTTTCCTATGGGGTCCGAAAAGTGAGCTTGCTCAGAAAAAAAGAACTGTGCTTCCTACACACACGGTCATATCTAGTTCAACTCTGCTTAGGAAACTGACAAGAACATTAGCTCTTCTTCAGTCCAATACACTGTACTTACTGGGAACAAACGCGAGTGGTATTTGTACTGTGTATGGCAATGGGAGCGCAATAGTGACTTTCCTTACCAGAAAACAACTCTTGCTCATAGGACCAAAAACTGCATGTGATTCAACTCCATTTAGGACTGGGAAACAAACCCTAGCTCGCCTTACAAGAAACACACTCTGCTTTTGAGAAAAGATCACTCTTCTACTCTACTTTGTTTCCAATACTGCCAAAACAGTGAGCTTGCTCAGAACAAAGAACTGTGCTTCCTAAACACATGGCAATATCTAGTTCAATTCTGCTTAGGAAACTGACAAGTACAGTAGATCCTCTTCAGTCCAATACACTGTACATGCTGGGAACAGACGCCAGTGCTATTTGCCCTGTGTATGACAATGGGAGCGCAATAGTGACTCTTCTTACCAGAAAACAACTCTTGCTCATAGGACCAGAAACTGCATGGGATTCAACTCTATTTAGGACTGGGAAACCAACACTAGCTCACCTTACAATAAACACACTCTGCTATTGAGAAAAGAGCATTCTTCTACTCTACTGTGTTTCCTATGTTGTCCAAAGAGTGAGATTGCTCAGAACAAAAGAACTGTGCTATCTACACACACGGCCATATCTAGTTCAATTCTGCTTAGGAAACTGACAAGAACAGTAGATCCTCTTCAGTCCAATACACAGTACATGCTGGGAACAGACGCCAGTGCTATTTGCCCTGTGTATGACAATGGGTGCGCAGTAGTGACTCTTCTTACCAGAAAAAATCTCTTGCTAGTAGGACCAGAATCTTCATGGGATTCAACTCCATTTAGGACTTGGAAACAAACGCTAGCTCGCCTTACAAGAAACACACTCTGCTTTTGAGAAAAGAGCACTATTCTACTATACTGTTTTTTCTATGGGGTCCGAACAGTAAGCTTGCTCAGAACAAAAGAACTGTGCTTCCTACACACAGGGGCCATATCTAGTTCAACTCTGCTTGGAAAACTGACAAGAACAGTAGATCCTCTTCAGTCCAATACACTGTATTTGCTGGGAACAGACGCGAGTGCTATTTGCACTGTGTATGGCAATGGGAGCACAATAGTGACTCTTTTTACCAGAAAACAACTCTTGCTCATAGGACCAAAAACTGCATGTGATTCAACTCCATTTAGGACTGGCAAACAAACGCTAGCTCGCCTTACAAGAAACACACTCTGCTTTTGAGAAAAGAGCACTCTTCTACTCTACTGTGTTTCCTATGGTGTCCGAACAGTGAGCTTGCTCAGAACAGAAGAACTGTGCTTCCTACACACATGGTCCATATCTAGTTCAATTCTGCTTAGGAAACTGACAAGAACAGTAGCTCCTCTTTAATTCAATACACTGTACTTGCTCGGAACAGACGCCAGTGCTATTTGCCCTGTGTATGACAATGGGGCGCAATAGTGACTCTTCTTACCAGAAAACAACTCTTGCTCATAGGACCAGAAACTGCATGGGATTCAACTCCATTTAGGACTGGGATACCAACACTAGCTCACCTTACAATAAACACACTCTGCTATTGAGAAAAGAGCACTCTACTACTCGACTGTGTTTCCTATGGGGTCCAAAGAGTGAGCTTGCACAGAACAAAAGAACTGTGCTTCCTACACACACGGGCCATATCTAGTTCAACTCTGCTTAGGAAACTGACAAGAACAGTAGATCCTCTTCAGTCCAATACACTGTACATTCTGGGAACAGACGCCAGTGCTATTTGCCCTGTGTATGACAATGGGAGCGCAATAGTGACTCTTCTTACCAGAAAACAACTCTTGCTCATAGGACCAAAAACTGCATGTGATTCAACTCCGTTTAGGACTGGGAAACCAACACTAGCTCGCCTTACAAGAAACACACTCTGCTTTTGAGAAAAGATCACTCTTCTACTCTGCTTTGTTTCCAATATTGCCAAAACAGTGAGCTTGCTCAGAACAAAGAACTGTGCTTCCTACACACATGGCAATATCTAGTTCAATTCTGCTTAGGAAACTGACAAGTACAGTAGATCCTCTTCAGTCCAATACACTGTACATGCTGGGAACAGACGCCAGTGCTATTTGCCCTGTGTATGACAATGGGAGCGCAATAGTGACTCTTCTTACCAGAAAACAACTCTTGCTCATAGGACCAGAAACTGCATGGAATTCAACTCTATTTAGGACTGGGAAAGCAACACTAGCTCACCTTACAATAAACACACTCTGCTATTGAGAAAAGAGCACTCTTCTACTCTACTGTGTTTCCTATGGTGTCCAAAGAGTGAGATTGCTCAGGACAAAAGAACTGTGCTTCCTACACACACGGGCCATATCTAGTTCAATTCTGCTTAAGAAACTGACAAGAACAGTAGATCCTCTTCAGTCCAATACACAGTACATGCTGGGAACAGACGCCAGTGCTATTTGCCCTGTGTATGACAATGGGTGCGCAATAGTGACTCTTCTTACCAGAAAAAACTCTTGCTTTTAGGACCAGAAACTTCATGGGATTCACCTCCATTTAGGACTGGGAAACAAACGCTAGCTCGCCTTACAAGAAACACACTCTGCTTTTGAGAAAAGAGCACTATTCTACTATACTGTTTTTTCTATGGGGTCCGAACAGTAAGCTTGCTCAGAACAAAAGAACTGTGCTTCCTACACACAGGGGCCATATCTAGTTCAATTCTGCTTAAGAAACTGACAAGAACAGTGGCTCCTCTTCAGTCCAATACACTGTACATGCTGGGAACAGACGCCAGTGCTATTTGCCCTGTGTATGGCAATGGTAGTACAATAGTGACTCTTCTTACCAGAAAACAACTCTTGCTCGTAGGACCAAAAACTGCATGTGATTCTACTCTATATAGGACTGGGAAACAAACGCTAGCTTGCCTTACAAGAAACACACTCTGCTTTTGAGAAAAGAGCACTCTTCTACTCCACTGTGTTTCCATGGGGTCCGAACAGTAAGCTTGCTCAGAACAAAAGAACTGTGCTTTCTACACACACGGGCCATATCTATTTCAACTCTGCTTAGGAAACTGACAAGAACAGTAGCTCCTTTTCAGTCCAATACACTGTACATGCTGGAAACAGACGCCAGTGCTATTTGCCCTGTGTATGACAATGGGAGCGCAATAGTGACTCTTCTTACCAAAAAACAAGTCTTGCTCGAAGGACCAAAAAATGCATGGAATTCAACTCCATTTAGGACTGGGAAACAAACGCTAGCTCACCTTAGAAGAAACATACTCTGCTTTTGAGAAAAGGGCACTCTTCTACTCTACTGTGTTTCCTATGAGAACCGAACAATGACCTTGCTTAGAACAAAAGAACTATTCTTCCTACGAACTCGGGCCATATCTAGTTCAACTCTGCTTAGGAAACTGACAAGAACAGTAGATCCTCTTCAGTCCAATACACTGTACATGTTGGGAACAGACGCCAGTGCTATTTGCCCTGTGTATGACAATGGGAGGGCAATAGTGACTGTTCTTACCAGAAAACAACTCTTGCTCGTAGGACCAGAAACTGCATGTGATTCAACTTCATTTAGGACTGGGAAACCAACGCTAGCTGGCCTACCAAGAAACACACTCTGCTTTTGAGAAAAGAGCACTCTTCTACTCTACTGTGTTTCCTATGGGGTCCGAAAAGTGAGCTTGCTCAGAACAAAAGAACTGTGCTTCCTACACACACGGCCATATCTATTTCTATTCTGCTTAGGAAACTGACAAGAACAGTAGATCCTCTTCAGTCCAATACACTGTACATGCTGGGAACAGACGCCAGTGCTATTTGCCCTGTGTATAACAATGGGAGCACAATAGTGACTCTTCTTACCAGAAAACAACTCTTGCTCATAGGACCAGAAACTGCATGGGATTCAACTCCATTTAGGACTGGGAAACCAACACTAGCTCACCTTACAATAAACACACTCTGCTATTGAGAAAAGAGCACTCTTCTACTCTACTGTGTTTTCTATGGGGTCCAAAGAGTGAGCTTGCTCAGAACAAAAGAACTGTGCTTCCTACACACACGGCCGTATCTAGTTCTATTCTGCTTAGGAAACTGACAAGAACAGTAGATCCTCTTCAGTCCAATACACTGTACATGCTGGGAACAGACGCCAGTGCTATTTGCCCTGTGTATGACAATGGGAGCGCAATAGTGACTCTTCTTACCAGAAAACACCTCTTGCTCATAGGACCAGAAACTGCATGTGATTCAACTCTATTTAGGACTGGGAAACCAACACTAGCTCACCTTACAATAAACACACTCTGCTATTGAGAAAAGAGCACTCTTCTACTCGACTGTGTTTCCTATGGTGTCCAAAGAGTGAGATTGCTCAGAACAAAAGAACTGTGCTTCCTACACACATGGCCATATCTAGTTCAATTCTGCTTAGGAAACTGACAAGAACAGTAGATCCTCTTCAGTCCAATACACAGTACATGCTGGGAACAGACGCCAGTGCTATTTGCCCTGTGTATGACAATGGGTACGCAATAATGACTCTTCTTACCAGAAAAAATCTCATGCTAGTAGGACCAGAAACTTCATGGGATTCAACTCCATTTAGGACTGGGAAACAAACGCTAGCTCGCCTTAGAAGAAACACACTCTGCTTTTGAGAAAAGAGCACTATTCTACTATACTGTTTTTTCGATGGGGTCCGAACAGTAAGCTTGCTCAGAACAAAAGAACTGTGCTTCCTACACACAGGGGCCATATCTAGTTCAATTCTGCTTAGAAAACTGACAAGAACAGTGGCTCCTCTTCAGTCCAATACACTGTACATGCTGGGAACAGACGCCAGTGCTATTTGCCCTGTGTATGGCAATGGTAGTACAATAGTGACTCTTCTTACCAGAAAACAACTCTTGCTCGTAGGACCAAAAACTGCATGTGATTCTACTCTATATAGGACTGGGAAACAAACGCTAGCTTGCCTTACAAGAAACACACTCTGCTTTTGAGAAAAGAGCACTCTTCTACTCCACTGTGTTTCCATGGGGTCCGAACAGTAAGCTTGCTCAGAACAAAAGAACTGTGCTTTCTACACACACGGGCCATATCTATTTCAACTCTGCTTAGGAAACTGACAAGAACAGTAGCTCCTTTTCAGTCCAATACACTGTACATGCTGGAAACAGACGCCAGTGCTATTTGCCCTGTGTATGACAATGGGAGCGCAATAGTGACTCTTCTTACCAAAAAACAAGTCTTGCTCGAAGGACCAAAAAATGCATGGAATTCAACTCCATTTAGGACTGGGAAACAAACGCTAGCTCACCTTAGAAGAAACATACTCTGCTTTTGAGAAAAGGGCACTCTTCTACTCTACTGTGTTTCCTATGAGAACCGAACAATGACCTTGCTTAGAACAAAAGAACTATTCTTCCTACGAACTCGGGCCATATCTAGTTCAACTCTGCTTAGGAAACTGACAAGAACAGTAGATCCTCTTCAGTCCAATACACTGTACATGTTGGGAACAGACGCCAGTGCTATTTGCCCTGTGTATGACAATGGGAGGGCAATAGTGACTGTTCTTACCAGAAAACAACTCTTGCTCGTAGGACCAGAAACTGCATGTGATTCAACTTCATTTAGGACTGGGAAACCAACGCTAGCTGGCCTACCAAGAAACACACTCTGCTTTTGAGAAAAGAGCACTCTTCTACTCTATGTGTTTCCTATGGGGTCCGAAAAGTGAGCTTGCTCAGAACAAAAGAACTGTGCTTCCTACACACACGGCCATATCTATTTCTATTCTGCTTAGGAAACTGACAAGAACAGTAGATCCTCTTCAGTCCAATACACTGTACATGCTGGGAACAGACGCCAGTGCTATTTGCCCTGTGTATAACAATGGGAGCACAATAGTGACTCTTCTTACCAGAAAACAACTCTTGCTCATAGGACCAGAAACTGCATGGGATTCAACTCCATTTAGGACTGGGAAACCAACACTAGCTCACCTTACAATAAACACACTCTGCTATTGAGAAAAGAGCACTCTTCTACTCTACTGTGTTTTCTATGGGGTCCAAAGAGTGAGCTTGCTCAGAACAAAAGAACTGTGCTTCCTACACACACGGCCGTATCTAGTTCTATTCTGCTTAGGAAACTGACAAGAACAGTAGATCCTCTTCAGTCCAATACACTGTACATGCTGGGAACAGACGCCAGTGCTATTTGCCCTGTGTATGACAATGGGAGCGCAATAGTGACTCTTCTTACCAGAAAACACCTCTTGCTCATAGGACCAGAAACTGCATGTGATTCAACTCTATTTAGGACTGGGAAACCAACACTAGCTCACCTTACAATAAACACACTCTGCTATTGAGAAAAGAGCACTCTTCTACTCGACTGTGTTTCCTATGGTGTCCAAAGAGTGAGATTGCTCAGAACAAAAGAACTGTGCTTCCTACACACATGGCCATATCTAGTTCAATTCTGCTTAGGAAACTGACAAGAACAGTAGATCCTCTTCAGTCCAATACACAGTACATGCTGGGAACAGACGCCAGTGCTATTTGCCCTGTGTATGACAATGGGTACGCAATAATGACTCTTCTTACCAGAAAAAATCTCATGCTAGTAGGACCAGAAACTTCATGGGATTCAACTCCATTTAGGACTGGGAAACAAACGCTAGCTCGCCTTAGAAGAAACACACTCTGCTTTTGAGAAAAGAGCACTATTCTACTATACTGTTTTTTCGATGGGGTCCGAACAGTAAGCTTGCTCAGAACAAAAGAACTGTGCTTCCTACACACAGGGGCCATATCTAGTTCAATTCTGCTTAGAAAACTGACAAGAACAGTAGCTCCTCTTCAGTCCAATACACTGTATTTGCTGGGAACAGACGCGAGTGCTATTTGCACTGTGTATGGCAATGGGAGCACAATAGTGACTCTTTTTACCAGAAAACAACTCTTGCTCATAGGACCAAAAACTGCATGTGATTCAACTCCATTTAGGACTGGCAAACAAACGCTAGCTCGCCTTACAAGAAACACACTCTGCTTTTGAGAAAAGAGCACTCTTCTACTCTACTGTGTTTCCTATGGTGTCCGAAGAGTGAGCTTGCTCAGAACAGAAGAACTGTGCTTCCTACACACATGGGCCATATCTAGTTCAATTCTGCTTAGGAAACTGACAAGAACAGTAGCTCCTCTTTAATTCAATACACTGTACTTGCTGGGAACAGACGCCAGTGCTATTTGTCCTGTGTATGACAATGGGAGCGCAATAGTGACTCTTCTTACCAGAAAACAACACTTGCTCATAGGACCAGAAACTGCATGGGATTCAACTCCATTTAGGACTGGGAAACCAATACTAGCTCACCTTACAATAAACACACTCTGCTATTGAGAAAAGAGCACTCTTCTACTCGACTGTGTTTCCTATGGGGTCCAAAGAGTGAGCTTGCACAGAACAAAAGAACTGTGCTTCCTACACACACGGGCCATATCTAGTTCAACTCTGCTTAGGAAACTGACAAGAACAGTAGATCCTCTTCAGTCCAATACACTGTACATTCTGGGAACAGACGCCAGTGCTATTTGCCCTGTGTATGACAATGGGAGCGCAATAGTGACTCTTCTTACCAGAAAACAACTCTTGCTCATAGGACCAAAAACTGCATGTGATTCAACTCCGTTTAGGACTGGGAAAGAAACGCTAGCTCGCCTTACAAGAAACACACTCTGCTTTTGAGAAAAGATCACTCTTCTACTCTGCTTTGTTTCCAATATTGCCAAAACAGTGAGCTTGCTCAGAACAAAGAACTGTGCTTCCTACACACATGGCAATATCTAGTTCAATTCTGCTTAGGAAACTGACAAGTACAGTAGATCCTCTTCAGTCCAATACACTGTACATGCTGGGAACAGACGCCAGTGCTATTTGCCCTGTGTATGACAATGGGAGCGCAATAGTGACTCTTCTTACCAGAAAACAACTCTTGCTCATAGGACCAGAAACTGCATGGAATTCAACTCTATTTAGGACTGCGAAACCAACACTAGCTCACCTTACAATAAACACACTCTGCTATTGAGAAAAGAGCACTCTTCTACTCTACTGTGTTTCCTATGGTGTCCAAAGAGTGAGATTGCTCAGGACAAAAGAACTGTGCTTCCTACACACACGACCATATCTAGTTCAATTCTGCTTAAGAAACTGACAAGAACAGTAGATCCTCTTCAGTCCAATACACAGTACATGCTGGGAACAGACGCCAGTGCTATTTGCCCTGTGTATGACAATGGGTGCGCAATAGTGACTCTTCTTACCAGAAAAAACTCTTGCTTTTAGGACCAGAAACTTCATGGGATTCACCTCCATTTAGGACTGGGAAACAAACGCTAGCTCGCCTTACAAGAAACACACTCTGCTTTTGAGAAAAGAGCACTATTCTACTATACTGTTTTTTCTATGGGGTCCGAACAGTAAGCTTGCTCAGAACAAAAGAACTGTGCTTCCTACACACAGGGGCCATATCTAGTTCAATTCTGCTTAAGAAACTGACAAGAACAGTGGCTCCTCTTCAGTCCAATACACTGTACATGCTGGGAACAGACGCCAGTGCTATTTGCCCTGTGTATGGCAATGGTAGTACAATAGTGACTCTTCTTACCAGAAAACAACTCTTGCTCGTAGGACCAAAAACTGCATGTGATTCTACTCTATATAGGACTGGGAAACAAACGCTAGCTTGCCTTACAAGAAACACACTCTGCTTTTGAGAAAAGAGCACTCTTCTACTCCACTGTGTTTCCATGGGGTCCGAACAGTAAGCTTGCTCAGAACAAAAGAACTGTGCTTTCTACACACACGGGCCATATCTATTTCAACTCTGCTTAGGAAACTGACAAGAACAGTAGCTCCTTTTCAGTCCAATACACTGTACATGCTGGAAACAAACGCCAGTGCTATTTGCCCTGTGTATGACAATGGGAGCGCAATAGTGACTCTTCTTACCAAAAAACAAGTCTTGCTCGAAGGACCAAAAAATGCATGGAATTCAACTCCATTTAGGACTGGGAAACAAACGCTAGCTCACCTTAGAAGAAACATACTCTGCTTTTGAGAAAAGGGCACTCTTCTACTCTACTGTGTTTCCTATGAGAACCGAACAATGACCTTGCTTAGAACAAAAGAACTATTCTTCCTACGAACTCGGGCCATATCTAGTTCAACTCTGCTTAGGAAACTGACAAGAACAGTAGATCCTCTTCAGTCCAATACACTGTACATGTTGGGAACAGACGCCAGTGCTATTTGCCCTGTGTATGACAATGGGAGGGCAATAGTGACTGTTCTTACCAGAAAACAACTCTTGCTCGTAGGACCAGAAACTGCATGTGATTCAACTTCATTTAGGACTGGGAAACCAACGCTAGCTGGCCTACCAAGAAACACACTCTGCTTTTGAGAAAAGAGCACTCTTCTACTCTACTGTGTTTCCTATGGGGTCCGAAAAGTGAGCTTGCTCAGAACAAAAGAACTGTGCTTCCTACACACACGGCCATATCTATTTCTATTCTGCTTAGGAAACTGACAAGAACAGTAGATCCTCTTCAGTCCAATACACTGTACATGCTGGGAACAGACGCCAGTGCTATTTGCCCTGTGTATAACAATGGGAGCACAATAGTGACTCTTCTTACCAGAAAACAACTCTTGCTCATAGGACCAGAAACTGCATGGGATTCAACTCCATTTAGGACTGGGAAACCAACACTAGCTCACCTTACAATAAACACACTCTGCTATTGAGAAAAGAGCACTCTTCTACTCTACTGTGTTTTCTATGGGGTCCAAAGAGTGAGCTTGCTCAGAACAAAAGAACTGTGCTTCCTACACACACGGCCGTATCTAGTTCTATTCTGCTTAGGAAACTGACAAGAACAGTAGATCCTCTTCAGTCCAATACACTGTACATGCTGGGAACAGACGCCAGTGCTATTTGCCCTGTGTATGACAATGGGAGCGCAATAGTGACTCTTCTTACCAGAAAACACCTCTTGCTCATAGGACCAGAAACTGCATGTGATTCAACTCTATTTAGGACTGGGAAACCAACACTAGCTCACCTTACAATAAACACACTCTGCTATTGAGAAAAGAGCACTCTTCTACTCGACTGTGTTTCCTATGGTGTCCAAAGAGTGAGATT